>NW_020230082.1:540000-689007 GCF_003227715.2 Harpegnathos saltator
TCACGGGAGACGAGAGACGAGCCGAGTCGAGCCGAGTCGAGTCGCCCGTTCGGTCGATAGAACGGAGAGCTACCACCTATATGCCACGCGGCGATGCAATGGTAGTGGTAGCTAGTGATGGTGGTGGTACCACCACCACATCATATAGAGGTACACCATGAGGGCTAATGAGAGCGAATGTATGTGTACACTCGCTGTCTCTCTCGCTCTCTCTCTCTCTCTCTCTCTCTCTCTCTCTCTCTCTCTCTCTCTCTCTCTCTCTCTCTCTCTCTCTCTCTCTCTCTCTCTCTCTCTCTCTCTCTCTCTCTCTCTCTCTCTCTCTTTCTCTCTCTCTCTCTCTCTCTCTCTCTCTCTCTCTCTCTCTCTCTCTCTCTCTGTCTCTCTCTCTCTCTTTCTCCCCCTCTCAGTCTCTTTCTCCTTACTTTCGTTCGCTCGGTAGCGGGCTCGGGAACAGGCGAACTAACTTGTCGCTCCAACGAGTGCTCGGCGATTTCTTGGCACGCCGGGGGGAACTCGAGCGATGATGTTCCGCGACTCGTTGTCGACGTGCTGAACGATGTCTGATTAATGCAGCCGGCTCTGACGGATGGGAGATGTAAGTGTGTACGTACAAGTAACAGCCAAGTTTTCTTTGATTAGCAAACCATGCTAATAATGAGTCGTCGAGTTACATATTATATATATCATGCTTTATAAATTACACTTCAAATGTACACAGATGGGAACTTGACAAGGAGAAATGCTATCTTTGTCATCGCGATCGAAAACATTCATCTGGACATATTCGATTGCGTTAAAATTAGATAACTGAGAACTGAGTTCATCCTGCAGGTATCTTTCTATTGCTATAACTGAGTGTTTTCATTCTTACTCTCACATTTAGTCAGGACAGCAGAAAATTCCGAGTAACGAGAAATGATGCCTTTGTCACCGTGAGCGGCAGCAAAGGCATCATTTATTTGAAAATTTAATTTATTTCATTAGAAAATTCAACTTTAAGATTCGTCTAGATAATCAAGAGCGATTGTCTGATGAAACTCCTTATATACGGAATCTTATTCCTTTATTCTTATAACCGAGTTTTCGTTTGATCCTCAGACAACAAAGGCAAATTCAGTTGCACTAACAGAGTTATTTTTTTTATCCGCACATGTACACGTGTTATACGTACGGAGTCGAGAAAAATTCCGAGTCGCACATTAAGACGTGTATCATCGAGCACTACGTGCCGCGACAGGCGTTCCAGAAAGAGTCGACACGGAACAGATGTCGGCTGTAAATTGAAACGTTAATCGACGAGGGCCGCGCGCAATCGAAGGCGCGTGTGTGTATGTCGTGTGTTGTATCAGCGATATGCGTCGATCGCGCGCGCGCGTGCGACAGAGATCGTAAGTGCGAGTAATCGTAAGCGAACAGAAAATGATGCGTAGTAAATCTACCCACGCATTATTTTAAATATTGTATTATTTGATCGACCGCGATTTGAAATCGCGATGATACATCGGTGTCTCACATCAGCACCGATCCGTCGTTATCGTCGTGGACTCAGGATCGACGACGAGTTATCCGTTTAAATAGATGCTCGTAAACGCGCGCGCACGCACGCTCACCGCAGCCGCCGACGACTAAATGTCAAACGAAGCGGTTAAAGAGAGATCGCTGACTGAGCGAGACAAAGTAGTGGCGAATGCTGTCGCGGCTACTATTATGCAGGTCGTTTATGCATTTCTGCGAGATTGCGTGGCTTTTTCTTTCTTCTTCCTCCACCTTCTCTCTCTCCCTCTCTCTCTCTCTCTCTCCTCTCTCTCTCTCTCTCTCTCTCTCTCTCTTTCGACGCAATCGACGCGAGATTATCGGTACATCATTGATACACTATCGTTATACGACCTGCGTTATACTTTTCGACTTGTTCCATGCGACACTTCGCATACAAGCAGGTTCATATTCGGCTGATTGTCGTTTTTTACACGTCGCGTCGTCTCCCTCGCAATCGTCCTTCCTCTTCAATTCTCGAAAGTTCTTGTGTTCTGTTCGATGTTTGCTCGCTCGCGTTAATTGAAATTCTTCGCGATTTATATTGTTTGTTATATTTATGTTATCATTATGTTGCAGCCGTGACTGCGGCAATGTTGCAAGCATAGCTAACAGTTATTGGTGAGTCGTGTCGATAATTGTTTACTCGATAAATGCACGGCTACATTCGCTTTCGCCCGAACGAAGAAAGAATTAACATTATCGTATAATTGTTAATTGCGGAGTTGCAAAATTGCGATATAACGATACTCAGTAATTGCAATTGTCCGTGAGTATCTTTGATAAAGAAGCACGGGAAGAGGCATGTTTGTGTTATCGTGTATCGTGCCGATTATGTTTGTTTTTACGAGTCCCGAAATAATTGCATTACCATCTCAAGTGGATCGTTATGTATGAGTCATTTAACGCGTAATTGTAATTTATATGTGTATATCATACGTGTATGTTTATTAAATGAAACGTTAATCTGCGTTTTCTCTAGTCACACAATCCATTTTTATTCGTTTATTTTCGAGCAATCAATTTGTGCAGTGGAACTTGTGTTTGCATTTAACCGGTAACGAGCTTCGTCTAGTTGTGTTTGTATAGCAGCGCGTGCTCGAAACTTGGACTATATGTAGAAAATAATACGGTGCTCGTTGCATTACAATTACCCGAGTGTAAACGCATCGCGACTGTTTGAGAATGCGGATAATAAAATTTCGCATATACCAAAACGTCGGGGCTTTGTAGCGGCAACATTATACTACGCCGATTATTATCCCCTTCCTTTCACCCTTGGATAAACATTAGGAGAAATTAAGTTCATGTTATATTTATATTGTCGCGTTATCGAAGCTTAAGTGCAAAAGAACAATGGGTAAAAGGTACTGATTTTGGCCTATTGTAAGGAACGAACAAACCACATCATTTCTATAGGATTTTGACCTGCTGAACACGATGCTGTCGCTAGTTTTCCTCTAAATCCTGGGGGACATGTTCAAATCCGAGGATTTATCATCCAATAATCGAATGACCCGGGAAGCCTTTGCGTAAACTTTGAAGCTATTGCAAACTCGTATATTAGCTGAATTAGCTGAAGACAGTTTAGATTTTCGATTTAGAAATATTTTCGATTTAATAGTTGAAGGTGTGCAGTTTTTATGCAAAATTTGCTAACAAAATAATATACACGGTATCACTCGTATCACTCGATTTTTTTATAATCGCAACATTTTAAGGAAAAATGTTTCAGACGAAAGTTGTATGGTTTCAAAAGGGATATAACAACTATATCATTTTGTTTATAGACGGCGCCACTTTCGAGATATTCACTGATCATTACTTTTCGCAAACGGAAACCCAATTTTTTATTATATCATCTTCTTCTAATTAATTTGAACTAATTAATTTGAACAACTTTTGTTTGAAACATTTTTTTATCTGCTTGATACTTTTTGAAATATTTAAGGAAAACTCGGTAACCTTTTCAATATTTAACTTATAATATCTCGCTAATGTTTGTCGGAAGAAAATAGTACTAGAATTTTTTACTCTATTTGGTCTCAAGAATATATTGTTATAATAATGCCCTACTTTTTGTTATCTTCTTATCGGCCTTTGGAAAGAACCCCGCATAATTCCTTATGTAAATTGGATTTCGTTGGAATTAGCTGAATATTTGATATGTTGTAAATCTTGCCTCTTTGATAAAAAGTTTCCATAGGTACAACCCCCAATAATTGACCATTTGACTTCTACGAGATGTATTTGACGCCTCGTCAAAAGTGTTTAATATCACAATTTCTTATTTTCAACAAGTAAATGTATTCCTACTTTGATTTACATCTAGAAACTTTTTTTCTGTGTATGTTTAAAAATAAAAAGCTATAAAGGTGACATTGACTTGAAGATGATGACTTGATTTCAAAGATTTCAGTGATACTTTTATTAGACATTTTTACTTTATTTACTATCAAGAATATATTACTATAATAGTGCCCAAACTTTTGTTAATTTAATAATTTTGAGATTTTCAAAGGTCGATAAGTTAACAAAAGTTAGGGCACTATTATATATTTTTGATAGTAAATAAAGTAAAAGAGTCTAATATTATTTTTTCTTCCGACAAATAGTTAGCGAGATATCGTAAGTTAAATATTGAAAAAGTTATCAAGTTTTCTTCAAATATCTTAAAAAATATTAGGCAAATAAAAAAAATGTTTTAGACAAAAGTTGTTCAAATTAATTGGTAGAAAAACAGTGTAATAAAAAATAGGGGTTCCCAATTAAAAAATGCAAGTTGACCTTCAAATGACCTTCAAGATCAAGGTCAAAGTCAAATTTGAGGTCATACAAAAACAGAATTTTATAAACCCTAAAACTTTTGTTCGAGTCATTTGTCCCTATAATGTCCCTATAATGCATAGATTCTGAGATGGGAGGGGGATCCGTTGCTTTTGGAAAACTTGGTATACGTATAATATATATATATACATATATATATATATTCGTAATTTAAAATTTAAGTGTTTCTCATCATTCTGCGTTTCACCAATCACTCTTCCATTTTGTTATTTTATTAGTGACTAACGCATAGCAAGTGCTCTCGAAGTGACAGAAACGCAGTTGATTGGCACGCGTGAACGCGTGATTAAGTCCGTTGATCCGTTGATCAAGACAACAGCGCGAGATACAATCATTCCGGAATTGCGCCAAATTGCAACTTCAATGGGTGTGCGCGAGCATGCAAGAAGACGACAAGCTTTTCGTCGTCAGAGAGCCATGAACGAGCTTTCCGTCTACAAGCTACACGAAAGGTTAATAAACAAACGATCGATACGGAATTATAAGTTTGCGCGCGCGCGCGACTTCCCGATGCGAGCGTGCAAATGTAAATCCACACGCGCGCACGTCGACGAAAGACTCTCCTCGGCTAACTCGGCTCTTCACGGTCGGGTAATTGATCGTAGAAATGACTTTTACGATAAAACGGAGTCAAAGTCAAGACACGGGGATCTGACACGGACCTCGCTCAACTCGGTCAAGGCAGAAGACCGTTAGAACAGACCGCATAAGGGACATGTTTCTATACGCGACGGCGACGACGGCGGCGGACGAATATATCGCACGTACTTCATGTTGCCGCGATTCTCACGATATCCGCCGCGATGGACGAACCGTCTCTTTTGTCCGTCGCGCGGCAATAAGGGATGTAGTACACCAGCTGTGGTCGAAATCGGTTTTATATATCTTCGAATTCGACTCCCAAGATACGGCACACGTGTACTCACACACGCGCATGTCGTTTTTCTTCCGTGTCGATTGTTTCTTCATGGTAATGCAATGTGGTTATGAACTTTGTACTTTCGCGAGCGAGAAAACGAAGGGACTTCTTCGCACGTTGACGCGTTCTGCACGCACGTGTGCTTATCGGTGGCTGGATTTTGTGTTCAGGCTTGGTATTTTGGTTCATTAGATATCGTGACTCGAAAAACGAAACGTAATCGAAAAATAATCGTACAAGTATTATGAAACCCGTGTCTTTTAACGAATATAGCAGCACGATAAGGTGACTTCTCGGTGATTGAAGAGGTATTGAGTATAGATTTACGTTAAACTTTCAGATACGAATATAGACGATGAATCGAATAAACATATCTTTCCTCACACCAGAGTGCTGTTTTTTGTATCCGATTTTAGCTTTTTTTCAATATAATTGGTTTTAAACGACAGAACGACAATTTTTTTTTACTTATGTACTGCCATTGCGATACGGATTTCCTCCCTTTCTCCCTCCTCTCTCTCTCTCTCTCTCTCTCTCTCTCTCTCTCTCTCTCTCTCTCTCTCTCTCTCTCTCTCTCTCTCTTTCTTCACTTTCCTTAACGCGCGACAACAAATAAACAAATATATCAATAGGTATACACGCACGCGTAAGTACAGACAATCGACACAATTTCGAAGAGCGCAAGGCGTCAGTTGTTTTCTGACCGAGCTGACCCGAGCGATGACATTATATTCATATCGACGAATGATTTCTCCCTGTGCTCGATTCGACAACAATCGGCTGACATTTCTTCTGAGAGGACAGGCGGCATGTAGGGCGAGAGGGACATGGAGGGAGGCAGATTACGTCTGAATTGTAATAAAAAAAAAAAATGAGGTCGTCTCCTCTTCTGGGCCAAGGCGCCGCGTGCGCGTTAGGCTATCTCCGTTTTGAGAGAAAGAGAGCGAAAGAGAAAGAGCGGCAGAGAGAGAGAGAGAGAGAGAGAGAGAGAGAGAGAGAGAGAGAGAGAGAGAGAGAGAGAGAGAGAGAGAGAGAGAGAGAAAGAGACAATCGCGCGACGCGATCGATGTAACCGCTTTTTACCTCAGCTCAGATTATATTTATAGAATAGAAAACCAGTAAAGAGAGAGAAAGAGAGAGAGAGAGAGAGAGAGAGAGACGCAGTAAATCTTCTTTCCTCCTCTCCCTATTACTCTCTCTCTCCCTCTATCTCTTTCCCTCTCTCACTTTCTCTGTTTCTCTCTCTTATTTTATCTTTCTTTAAATCATCCTACCCTTAAATCATCCTATCTTGCTCTAAATCACTCTATCTCTTCTACCTCTTCCCACCTTTTCCTACTTCTCCTATCTCTCCCTACTTTTTCCTATCTTTCTCCATCTCTTCTAATCTCTATTAACCTCTCTCTACTTTTCTCTCTACTTTCCTCTACTTCTCTTTACTTCTCTTTACTTTTCTTTACCTCTCCCCGTCTCTCCCTGTCTCCCTCTGTTTTTCCTCGTCTCTTTTTGTCTTTCTCTCTCTCTCCCTCTCTATCTCTTTCTATCTCTCACTGTCTTTCCCTGTCTCCCCCTACCTCTTCCTAACTCCCTTTCTCTCTCTCTCTGTCTCTCGCTTTCTCTCTCTCTCTCTCTCTCTCTCTCTCTCTCTCTCTCTCTCTCTCTCTCTCTCTCTGTCTCTCTCTCTCTCTCTCTCTGTCTCGCTTTCTCTCTCTCTCTCTCTCTCTCTCTCTCTCTCTCTCTCACTCTCCCGTCCCTTTCTTTTTCCTCTAATCGGCTTGTTAATTCAATTATTTCTGCAACTTCACGAATTCGTTCGACCTCAAAGCGTGTATGCGATGGCAGAGGTGCATGTGAAAGAGATCGCATCGAACTGGTTCGCGTCGCGTGAACGATTGCTCCGAATTGAAGGTCACAGGCATTAAATAATCTAATTACGAGAATCTCCGCTAGGATCCCCGAGCAATAATAACGTGGATAGCGCGGATAGTTGGACATGGCAGAAAGCTAATTTTCGTGCAGAAGGTTACAGGGCTGTCATCAATTACTTCATTCGAAGGCGTCTCGTTCAAGAATAGAAGCCGCTTTTGGAGCAGATGTAAGATAGCTGCGATAGCTACGATACCACGTGGACCTCGAGTTCTGACCATCAGGCTCTCCAAATCTTCGTGCTGGTTACACAGTTAGATGCCATTGTTCCGTCAATGCCGTGAGAGCGACGAAGAGAGCAAGCGTCCTCCCTCGAATATTTCCATTGTTATTACTGTCTTTATCTCGTGCATAAAAAAAAAATACTGGACCCGGAGCTAAAATACGCATGTGATGTGCTTATAACACGTCGGTCGCTATCACCGTCATACATACATATGGTACGAATTAACGTGACAATGTGGCACGACTAATCTCATTTTCGTCGGAGGAAACTGAATTTGTCACACACGTGACCTAAATTCAATTCTCAGACACTCTGTTTCCTTCGATTAAAACGTATTTAGTTTTGGTTTAGTTGCGTCATTGTCACATTAATTCCACTGATCTTTTCCCTTCGTGCGGAGTTAAATTTCAGGAGCGGTGACACTCCGGCGAAAAAATCGCGACTGCTGCGGCGGATTTTGGCCATGCGCGTCGTGCATATTTTACGAGAGAATTTCCCCGAGGTTCGGATTAGTCGACCGTGGCCTTCGAAGAGCGGCGGAGCTCCGGGTCGAGTCTACGGATACTTTCCGCGCGAGCTGGCGAGCGATCGATTCTATCGATTATCGATACCGAGGTTAAGGTCATCCGGCAATCTAAAAGCGATGTAGAACGTCAAGCCGCGCGCGCTTTCCTCGCGCGAGCTTAAGCGCGAGCGCACCCTATCGACCACACTCGGCCCGCGCTCGGAATAAACTTATCGAATAATATCTCTCGGCAGACACAACGCGCGCGAATGAAACGATACGGCTGCGCAGCTAATGAAATTGCTTCTCTTGGCGGAGATCAGAGTCGCGACAACGTGTGTCATAAAGGCCGGATTCTCACGGTCCATCGAGACGCGGCGGCACTCGAGAGAGCCGACACTGAAGATCTCTCCGTGAAAATCACATTGTAATTTTTAAGAAGTAACGTTCCGCCACACGCAATGCGCCAGCGCAACTTGGCACAAGCTGGAATAATTGTTAAAATTTCCAAGATCAAAAAGTCCGCAGGCTGGCTGAGAAGGGTGCATGTTTTTCTTCTTCTTAATTTTTTTTTTTTCATCATGTTTTTCTTCTTAATTTTTGAACAATTTTCCACGCATCTCGATTTCATCAGTCTGGCACAATCCACTCTAGCACAAACAAACCCGAGACAATTATAACATTTTTATTCCTTCACAAGCAGGGGCTAACCTTTATGCCGGACAGACGGGCAGGAAACACCGGAGGTCGTGTTGAGGTTAGATCTTCGTGGGCTTGCCGGTCGAACATGCGGATGGGGAACGGTGAGAGGCGAGAGAGGACGTCGTGCGGTACATGTGTACACACCGCGCACACACACACACACACACACGCACACACACATGCACGCGCGCGCCACATGTACAGGTACACACAGGTCGTCCTCGAGCGCTCGTTTTACCGCGTCCTAGACGACCTCACCGTCGAAAATAACCATTTCGATGGCCGTTCCGGCTACGTGCGCGCCCTCGCCCATTGTGCGTTCTATCGCGCGTCAATCCCGGAAGTGGCTTTCTTCCTCGCTGCGGTTTTTCGCGACCGGCATGTTCCCGCCATCGCACATACGCTCGCATCATTGGCATGTCCTTCTCATTGTTGCACTCTTTGCGCTAGTTTCTCTCTTTCTTTCTTATTCACTAAGTCTCAACTACGTACCTGTTTCTTTTCAAGTTCCGCAAGTGTATACTATGTTACGTAGTAGCGAGCGATTAAGAAGCAGGATTCAACCGGTAGTCTATTTTTTTCCGCTGTATCCAGCTTGCGCTATTTTGCACTATTTTGTTCTCTTTTCCTCCTTTTGTTCACCAAGTCTCAACTGTACACCCACGGTAATCGATTCTGTCCCTTGGAAATTTTCACAAACTGAGTAGCGATTACGTTTCTACACTACTCACAGTCCATGCACGATTAATAAAATAACTAAAACTTACGCTCGCTTATGAAGGACTGAGGCCTGGTCTATAATAGATGTTGTAAGCTGTAAGCCGTAAGAACTGGCTAATTATAGCCGATTATTTTTATAATAATTGACTGTGATTCGCCAATTCTTACGGCTTACAACTTACAACACCTATTGTAGACCAGGCCTCAATCCTCCATAAGCGAGCGTAAGTTTTAGTTATTTTATTAGTCGTGCATGAACTGTGAGTAGTGTAGAAACGTAGAGTCACTTCTCAGTTTGTGAAAATTTCCAAGGGACAGAATCGATTACCGTGGGTGTACATTTGCTTTCTTTGAAGTTTCGAAAATGTACATTTGTTTCACTCGAGAAAGAACAGGCCGCTTGTTCCGCTGCTCTCCCTCGCGCTATTTTTCTCACCCTCCTCTTTCCAACAAGCTTCACTTGTTCACTGTAATCCATCTTTTCCCAATGTCCGTTTCTACCAACGTTTTTAATTTCAGTTTACGTCTTTGAATGCAGCTTTAAGGTTCAATCGAAACGTTATTTATACAAACAGGCACTAGTCCCGAAACTGATTTAGCGGAAAACGCTACCGTCTATTGCGATACAATGTGCGTCGCCATCCGCACATGCACATACACGCGCACGCACACACGGACGATACCTCGGACATGACCTCTACCGAGAGGTCTGCGCGCTAATCCAACCTAACAATTAATCTTTTCGACGATAACGCTGACGCGCGGCGACCAACCAAGCGAGCGTGCGCGTCATAATCTATATAATTTTAATCTGTCTAATTGTAATTTTTAATTTTATTTTTTTCTTAATCCGGCAGTCAGTAAAGATCGCACGTGCAGTCGTTAATCCTTAAACGTCGGCACGACGCGAGCGTCACGGGAGCGTTAAATGCATACACCCGTGTATGCACGCATATATGCGTGCGCGCGTGCGATTAGAAGTCACGTAATGTGGAAGGATCATCGTTGATGTCCGACGACGATGTCTTTATGTAACCGAGGACACACGAGTGATGTCACTTTTGCGCATATTCACAGTAGTCGCGAAATATCTGCGTAAGCAACGGTACATGTCGTCGCTACACACGCACGCGCGCATCGTTTGATTTCCCTTACTTAGCGGCAGCACGGTTATAAAGCACCCGTTGCGCGATTCATCGTGCAAGAATGAGCGGCTCTCCTTTCCGATGGAGAAGAGGCAACGTGACGGAATCGCGTGTGGAATGTGCGATACGCAATGCGGAAGTAAATGTCGACGAGACGTCGTGCGACGTGAGATGACTCACTCAGCCATATCGACGAAACAGCGTCTTGGAACAGTTAATTATAGAGATTTTAATTATCATTTTTGATGGAAAAGGGGGGGAGAGAGAGAGAGAGAGAGAGAGAGAGAGAAATGCGAAATCCGAGATACGTGCCACTTTAAATAACATCCAAGAAGGTAAAAGGAGATGCTAAACCGATTTTAAAGAATACGTTCCAGGACTATAAATTGTTGATATCTCTTGATATCTTGAATGTTGAAATATTTGTTTCAACATCGCAGCCGTTTGCGTTAATATCAGACGTATGTATCAGACGGCATATATTGAGACTGAGAATATTGGAATTCACCTATAACGAGGGCAAAATGCTACGAGAAATTTACGCACTTCATCTTATCTTCAGCCAAGTAATTTTTTAAAATCATTCAAGTACAACACCGATCGCCGTTTCCCACCATGCATTAATAATATTATCATCATATTAGCATCATACATATCATCTCGTCCGCGCGCCGCTTTTATTGGGCTAGTTAACGTGCTCGGCGGCATTGCGTGCACGTAAATGCGTTACTTAGGGCAATAACATCGACCTTTTGTCAGAATATTTCGCGCGAGAGGGGATACCTGCCTGCCCGTCTACCCGTTCGCCTACCTACCTGTCTACCGTTTGTTGGACAGCCGAGCGAGCAGCACCGGGGGTTGGAGGGGGGAGGGAGGAGAAGCGAGCAGCGGGTGCGGGCGAGCAAAGTGAAAATCGACTCGTGGCTGGAAGCTACGACAGCGAACTTTCAAATCGCCACTCTAGCCGGCCTTCACATTTTCACTAGATGATTTTCACTCGACACTGGCTGATTCACTTTCCTCACCGGCTGGTAGTGGGCGTTTACATCGGCCGAGCGAAAAAGGTGCGCGAGCGATCGCGCGGTCACGAATCGTCAAGTTGCAATATCAAACCTCTTGGTAGACCTCCTTAACAAAGGATTAAAGAGTGCTGATATTATTGTCCGCGTCACGATCGAGAACGAACAATCGCGTTAACACAGCTCCTCCCTTTTCTGTCCTCTTCCTCGCGTATCGTACTGGAAATAGAATATTATATTCTCCTTACGAATTTAGACGAATACTAGATTTCGGAACCAAAATTTGAGCACTTTGTTAGGTGCAGCTTGGAACACAACCGATGGTCAAGCCAGTGAGAGAACTTACTGCTAAAATGTTCCCAGAAAATAATGGCATATTCGAGTTTTAACCCACCCGTGGCCGATTAAACCCAGGTTCTTGTCAAACATGCACGAGTAAGCTTTGTGACGTCACAAGACTAGTAGAGCCTTGTGACATCATTAATCAACCACGATTGAGTTAAAACCCATGCCACTCGAATACACCGTAAGTTTCTTCATTAGACAATTGCTGTGTTTCGAATTGCATCCAAACAAGTTCAACGGTCAACACCGTTTTCAAACATAGTGTATTTGGAATCTATGTTCCAAGCAGGAGCTTCTTGTCGGAGTGCTGAATAAATAAAACTTTAATAATAATAATTTTCTAAAATCTTGGTGTAATTTGCAAAAAGAATTTTAAACATTGGTACTTGTAAGGAAAGATACGAATTTCTCGAACCAGTAGCCGATTTTTGAATTATTTTGTACTTGATATTGATGGACCCAAATCAACAATCTATCTAATATCATCTTAATACAAACACTCAAACATGTCTTTCCACATGGAAAGCCGCATGTATACGCGGTGTGTTCATCCAAGCTTAGACTTATAATCCGATTTCATAATTCGCGAGAGTGTTGCGGAAGCTATTCCTGATAAAATGCACAGATGAAGTCACGTATGAGCGACTTTTGCCGCGGTACTTAAAGGTTAACGGGGTGCGACATTCCATTATTTCTTCCGAGCGCACGTTCGTAGCTGAGATAATGAAGTGGAAGTGAACGATAGAGAAGGATAGAGAAAGAGAGGAAAAGAGAGGAAGAGCAAACAACGGTTGCGCTAATTTGCTCGTTCGCAACACCGGGACTCGGAGTAATCGTTACTTAAATCGGCTTAGAAAGCACTCGCAGGTAGAATCTCACCGTGCGGACTCGATTTCCTCTCCCTCTCCTTGCGAGTCTATATCATTCACAACGCTTCAATTATCGCAGCTTTCACTCTCACACTTACTTAGTTCACACTAGAGACCTGGAACACGCCTCTAATCGCCTCTAAAATTAATACACATCGTTTATTGCGTGATGATCGCGTCATGATATAGACGTGCCTGATTATATCCGGATCTATTATCGAGCCAGGACTTATCATTATCCGAATTCGGCGATTCAGCGTTACAGTCCACTCGGTTTATCGCGAACGTTTTCGTGAATTCTGGTTGAGCGGCGCGAACGTGCCCCTAGTGTGCAGAAATCTACAAGAAAGAATCTACAAGAAAAGATCGTGAAAATTACCAGGACACAGTACAAAAGCGAACAAAACAGAAAATATCAAATGCGGGTCGGTAAATAAGGAAACCGGTAATCTTGGATTATGGAACAGAGACGATTACACCGATGTTTTGATATGATACGGAGAAATCGCTCATATTTTCACGCTTCTCCCGCACTTACGATGTCTTGTGTGTATGTCTGTATGTGCGCTGCTGCTCGCGCACGCGCACGTGTGTATGTGTGTGTGCATATCTATGTTTATGTTTATAGTGATATATTTTGAAATGATCCAGAATCGATTCTTTCTTCAAAGCGTCTTCTACACAAAAGTATGAAGGCAGAAAAGAGTTGGGAAATTTAGACAGAAGTAGGAGGAGAAGGAAGAGGATTAAGTGGCTACAAAGGTATTGCGGTGCAGATAGAGCACTAACTATATATATATATATATATATATATATAGTTATATATATATATATATATATATATATATATATAGTTATATATATATATATATATATATATATATATAGTTATATATATATATATATATATATATATCGTTAGAGAGAGAGAGAGAGAGAGGGGAGGGAAGGGAGAGAGGGGGGGAGAGATGGACCTGGATACTGCCGCATGACCGGGTGGAGAGAGAATGCTCGTGGAACGCGGGGAGAGGGCGATTGGGGAGACGATTTGGACAGCGACGGCCCTGAGCCACTTGCCACAGTAGGTCAGCTCTCTTCACCTCGCTTTGCCTCGTTTTTCGAGCCTCCATTATATACGCGAGGAGATCCTCTTCGACGGTTCCGGCGACCGACGTCGTCATGCGGTATATGTGCGACGTTTCTCGACCGCAACCCCTCCACTGTATACGCATTCGGGCATGTGTATGTGTGTGCGTGCGTGCGTGCGTGCGTGCGTAATCCAGCTCCTATTTTCTCGCCAAGCACATCTGTAGCTGGAAAGTATATGTATATGCGCGTGTATATATATGTATGTTTCACGGCTACACGGAGGTCTAGCCCTTGTTGTCACAGAAGAGGAGATCGAAATCCGAATAATACGGCGCATAGTTCGGAGAGATTGGATTCGCACGGGAGGGGAGCAGTCTCTCTCCTGTATTTATTCATCTTGGTGGAACGTGTATACCAGCAGGGAGAAGCTCACTTTCCCTTTTCCTCGAAACGAAAGCAGTTTCGTGTGGATCGAAATCACACACGATCACAGAGGCGAAGCAATAATAATCGAAGCACTTCTCAATTGAAGCCCGCTCGTAACTAATTAGTCACACGTGTGCAAAAGAGAGGATCTCGGAAATATGGAGATAAGCCGTTTGACCTACGATCGGGCCGCAAAAAGGCCTTGAAATAAAAAGACGAGGAGGCGTGTAAATTTCCAATTACGAAGCGTCGCGTTTCCGTGCGAAGGAGGCATGATGTCCTTTTGACACGCGGATGCTCACACATGCCGATTTTCATCGGCGATACCGATACCGGCCGACGATAGTTACGGTACGATAACGGGAAAAGTGGGTCGTGAACGTCAAGAGCGCGAGTTGGGGGAGTTAAGCCGCGCGTGCGTGTGTGCGTGCGCACGCGCGGCTGGCATAATTCTTCGGTGAATTGGCGAAATGGTGTCGTGTCGCAATTTTGTGGAAACAATTGGCGCGTGAGTCTTTTTGCCCCGCGAGCCAGAACAAGTATCGTCGTAATGTAATTAAGAGAGGGCCGGGTAAAATGTCGGTTAATAACACAACATTGCCTCGGATGGAAATCCGGGAATTACGAAGCAGAAGAGCACGCTGCAATAATTAGAGTCTCTTGAGATCGGTGACGATCAGATAAGCAATCTTTTCGAAGTTTCGCACGACTGAATATCGTAATAATTTATTTATTATCACAATTTCGAATATTTAGAAATAATGAAAAATTAATTATTCAAAATAAATTACTCTAACGAATATGAAAGTTCAAAGTAACAGATAAATTATTCTGATTTATCCACGACGAAGGAGGACTTATCGTTAACCTCGATCCTCCCTCGCAGTCCGCGTTTAATACCCACTCCTATTCGTCTAACTGTACCACTAGGTCGACCACTAGGTGCCATCAACACACATTATCGAATAGATCGATTAGATAGATAGTGATTGGGGATTTAAGACATAACTCCGATTAGGAAAATAAGTTGTAAACAAGAAATAAATACGAGAGTCCGATCTGCGAGCCAACTGTCGGCACACGACGCGGATATCAGTGAGCTTGATCTTCGCGTTTAGCTTACATCGTACGTTCGATCGATCGCAATGTTTGAACGGATCCATCGATCGTCCGCTTTGATTTCTCTAAAAATATTTTCTCACTTGATACATTGATTGTGTTTTTTACGAAATTTTCGAAAAAAAAACTCATAGCACGATGATAAAATCTTTCCTTCTTTCTTTTTTTTTTTCTTTTGCATAATTGATTCATCGCATTAAGGAAACACGTTTGGTACTAATGTTGCCAATTTTTGGAAGTTGATAGTAAGAATAATATCGCATTTATGTATCGAAAAAGTTTCGCATAATTAAAGCAGAATAATTGATTTATTATGCAGACTTACGGAAAGTTATAAATAATTCGAAATAAATTATTTAAGATAAATAATTGATAATAAACAATAAATTATCGGGAGTATTTATATATTGCGCGAACGTCTGTTGTCAAGTCGGGATACATAAATGAACACTTGCGTTCAGTGTATACGCGCACCTTAATCGGATTCCGTTGGCCATTCGGCGTGGCTCGGTTACACCAATTCGCGGCGAACACATCTTGCGCGTTATCGTGCCCTGTAACGCAAATCCGGGGGCAAATTCGCGCGGCGTGTTACATCGATCTTATCGTCGTTACATCGAAAATGCCGGTCGTTAAGCATCAGCCGGTTAAGAGAGCAGCCACATATACGGCCGAGTAAGAGTAGTCAAACTGGTTTGCTATAAATCGTCTCGATTACAGAGTCGCGTCGTCGGCATCGATTAAATCAGCATTACAACTGACCGATGTCATCTGCGCGACTAATAATCCGCGCGACGCCGTGATAAAAGATTTCACACGGCGACACTCGACCCTTGTCACTCCTCTCGTCCACCTTCGTTCCTCCGGTTACTCGCGTGAGAGAGAGAGGGAGAGAGAGAGAGAGAGAGAGAGAGAGAGAGAGAGAGCGAGAGAGAGAGAGAGTGAGAGAGCGAGAGAGAGAGAGAGTGAGAGAGAGTGAGAGAGCGAGAGAGAGAGAGAGAGAGAGAGAGAGAGAGAGAGAGTGAGAGAGAGAGAGAGAGAGAGAGAGAGAGAGAGAGAGAGAGAGAGAGAGAGAGAGAGAGAGAGAGAGAGAGAGAGAGAGAGAGAGAGAGAGAGAGAGAGAGAGAGAGAGAGAGAGAGGAGAAGGAGGTCTCAGCATAAAAGTCGGCGAATTTCCCAGATTACGCCGGCCCGACCTTCCGTCGAGCTGCGCTAGAGATGCGAAGCGTCCCGAACGCAACAACTCTTCTCCGCGGAAGCAGAATGGCTGAGAAGACGATTATCTCGTGAACTTGCACGAGAGTTTTCGAGGAGAGATGACCCGCCAGTATTGCCGTGTCCTGACGTGGATGCGAGCATTAATTCTCATTGTCAACAATTGCATTGTACTCGATCTCGCTGTTGCTGTCTTGTTTGGCTACTATCATCCTTTCTTTCACACATATTTTGAATTTCTTGCAATGGTATGTCACAGAAAACGAGTGGGAACTGGCAGTATTGAAAGCGATAGTGCCTTTCGAATGACTCGATGATTTCTTTATTTTTTGAGTAAAATTTCACTGCAACAAATTTAGAGAGCAGTCGAGGTAAATTTTAAGGAGGAATTAATTTCGCGACCATCGTCTCGACGCGATGAATTCACCCCGCCGAGTAACTGAGATTGGCAAGGACTAATGACGCGAGATTAGTTTTCTCCCGCATGATCGCGCGTTAAGGTAAGCGGTCAAAGCAAAATTTTACCCTACCGTACGAAAACTCGTCCCTCCAAGCGAGAAAGGAAGGTTCTCGGCAGGCTTTCCTGCTGCTCCCTCATCGGCAGGCGAACAAGGGTGAAGAGTCGGAGGGTTTCTCGTTGCATGGTCGGCCGAAAGAATCGAGACGCGTCTCGAAGGGACCGCAGAAATCGGGGGGCCTTACGTACCGCCCTGCCTGCTCGTCTGCCTGCCTGCCTGCCTGCCTGCCTGCCTGCCTGCCTGCCTGCGCGCCCTTCAACGATTCTCCTTTCCACTCGTTTTATTGTCTATGCCGGCATATGGCGTCTCCTTTGTCCAGGGAGAGCGAGCGACAGAGAAAGAGAGAGAGAGAGAGAGAGAGAGAGAGAGAGAGAGAGAGAGAGAGAGAGGAGGGGAGAAAAAGAAGGGAAAGAAAAAGAGCGAGAGAGGGAAGAAAAGAGAGGAGAAAGCTTCTCCTCTTTCCGAGCCTCGATGGGATGATAATGAAAATCGATTTCAAAACCAGCCATGCGGGAATGCGAACAAGATACTTTAAATTTTAACCCAGCTGTATGTTTTCAGCCCTCACGTATAACGTCATTTAATTTAATTTGGATAACGTGTTTGGTGTATGAGTACATGTAGAAATTAGTTTTACTTCTAGAGTTTCTCTCTCTCTCTCTCTCTCTCTCTCTCTCTCTCTTCCTCTCTCCCTTTTTCTCTCTCTCTCCCTCTCTCTTTCTCTTTCTCTCTTCTTTTCAATGAATTAAAATGTAACTTTAATACAACACTTACTTAATTTAGTCTCGTGAGCTAGAGAAAAATCGGCGCGGAGAATACCAAGCATCTTTTGATATCGGTATCGGATATCCTACTAAAAGTTGCTGAAACTAAACGCGACTTTCTCCACAAATATTATTTGTATTGCTAACAATTGTATGGCTTCATAATGTGCGGAACAAAAATTTATGTCATCAAGTGCTTTCTCTTTAGAGATAAAATGAAACATGAAAGTGAAACATAAAACAAACAAATGATACATAAAATATATATGTATAAAGTATATATATGTATAAAGTAATATATGTAGGGCTGAAAAAAAGAAATTAAATTCTAATCTCTTTAGAATGTGTCTCTATTTGTGTGGATATTCAATATACTATATCATGGATTAAAATATAAAGATTCTATCCAATGACTTTTAAATATGTTTGATTCTGAAACACTTGATTCTCCTTACATAGTAAATTGAATCTCATAATAGTAAATTGTAATGTATTGCAATTTATGAAGATTTAATTGTAATTTATTTAGAAATCACTCGTGATGTTTTATTGTTCTATACTTCTTCTGTATTCGATAAAAAATAACAATCGATAATAATCGATTCAGTGAACATTCCATGGGCAAGCGGTTCAATGTTAGACGAGTCGGTTTGTCTACTTGGTGAAAAGAAACGGTCTCACACTTTCAGTCAGACGGAAACGACTGACTCGCGTTCTCTTCGACCATCTCATCGGAAGCGAAATTCCGGCCCTTTGAAAAGCTTCCTCTTTTCTTCTTTTCACGCCGGGAATTTCGGTATGTTTCAACAAACGGCTGCAAACTTCCATTCCGGCGAGCTTCTTTCAGCGAAATTGAAACCGATGATATCGGCTAAACGGCGAAGAAGAAGGTGTTGTGAAAAAATATTAGCTTAGATCCGCGTGTAGATTGCAAACCCAAGTCACGGGCCACCCGCCCCCAACTATAGCTCCGATTTTGGATGTGATATTTTTATGTTTCTAGTCGGTAATTATATGTAGCACCGTGACTCTAGAATAGAGAATCGCAATTCTTGCGATATATACGAGGGTAGTCCCAAAAGTACCTGACCTGACGTATAGATAGCTGTTGTTTGAAAAGAATGACTATGGGAGAAAGTACCAACCTTATAAAGTTTAAGTTTGAAGTTTGACGACGCTACGTTGTTTAGTATTTGTTTGGCAGCCATCAATAGTGAACGCTCTCAGTGAATTTGTAAACATGGAAAAAATTGGTCATCGTTATGTGATACAATTCTTTCATTTGAAAGGCCTCAGACCAACCAATATCAAAGCGGAGCTAGATTCTACTCTGAAGGAATCTGCTCCTTCGTTTACAACAGTAAAATATTGGGTGGCAGAGTTTAAACGAGGCCGTACGAGCTGCCAAGACGAATATCGCAGTGGTCGACCAAATGAGGTGACCACGCCAGAAATGGTGAAGAAATTCCACAAAATGGCATTGGATGACCGTCGACTGAAAGTACGCGAGTTAACAGACATGGTAAGCATTTCAAAAAGTGCTGTACATCGCATATTGACTGAAAATTTGGACACGAGAAAGCTGTGCGCAAGATGGGTGCCGCGATTGGAACAAAAACAGCGTCGTGATGGATGTTTCAATCGAGTGTTTGGCGAAGTTTCGCAGCAATAAAGCCGAGTTTTTGCGTCGATTCATAACCATGGATGAAACACGGGTCCATCATTTCACACCTGAGACGAAGGAACAGTCAAAACAATGGACCAAAGTGGCTTGATGGCTATTTTGAGGAGCTCGACGATTCCTCCTATAAACAGGGTATCGAAGCTATTGAACATCGTTGAGAAAAATGTATTGAGCTAAAAGGAGACTATGTAGAGAAATAAAGATATTTTTTTCCCAAATTTTTCTTTGTTGTGATGTGTTTTCTTTGTTAGGTCAGGTACTTCTGAGACTATCCTCGTATCGCAAAATCGCACATTTTTCCATTCAATCACACAATATAGCATTCGGGTATTTCCCGACCGATTACGAGATATTGTTCGAGAGTGGCGGGTTTTCGCATATCTTGCATCAAGATTGGAGACAAGATTGGAGGCTTGACAACGAGCGCGGCGAGTTTCCCTGAACTCTCGCCGCGCGTTCGCTCCCAAGTCCGATTTCGCGCGGTGACGAAGGAAAAATGCGATTTAGAAGTTCCGCGCCGGGCGGGGAGAACCTCTCGAGAGCAAGCGAGCGAGCGAGCGAGCGAACTAGTCTCGAGTGGGTAGCGAACGGCGAGCAGGCAGGTAGGCAGGCAGGCAGGCAGGCAGGCAGGCAGGCTTTCCAACGATATTTCTGGTGATAACTATGCCAGGGACTGCCGGGTAAAGTAGCCACTATAATACGGCTTGGTTCGAGTAAAAGTACACGGAGTAACCTCGTAAGCGAGTTCACCGTGTCGCTTTCACTCCCTCATGCCGCAATATTATCCGTCGTTCGAGGACCAAGCGCCCAAGCCCAAGCCGCGATCCGAGCGTTTTGCCGCGACGTAGATCGACAGATCGACACGATCTATCTGGCCTATCGGGGCAAAGCGAAATCGACGCGGAAACGTCGGGCGACATGGGACGTGGACTTCCGATTCGGTGCGAGGGAAAGCGAGAGAGAAAACGCGAGAGTCTGAGAACGGGATACCCACCCGCGGGAAAGAAACTCGGTCTGTGTAATTGAATTTTTTGTCGCCTGGAGGCCGGACGAGAACTCAGTTAGAGTGCAGTTCCGAAAAACGCAAATCTCCAATTAGGCTCAATTTCTGAGCAAAGCTTCTCCTTAGCTCAAAAATAGAAACCTTGGAAGGATTTTTGGCGACAAAGCCTCATTTACTCCCCACTCTCCTTCAAAGTTTAAACTGTTTTTCTACTGTATATTCGAAAATATTAATTTTAGAGAAAAATGTTTCAGACATAAAATAAAACTTCTGAAAAGTTCTACGAAAAAGGTCATATGTATTATTAACGTAAATGTAATATTTTTGCTGTTGATGTTGAAAAGTAGCGGTAATTGTTTAGGATAGAGCTTTTTCCGAATTTTGATATTTTTTGCAGCTCTCTTGATAAAAAAAGATGTGACTCCAACAGTGATAACCGATCGATTCATCAATTTAGTAAGGCGATTTAAAAGATATATTCATAATATGTCTCACTTTACGTAGGGACCTCGCTAATCTTTTCAGTATCCTTTTTTAATACATTGTATAGATCAAAGGTTGTCAACTAGCGGTCCGCGGAGCCCTTTGTGGCGACCCGCGAAGCCGTTGGGAAAAGTAGTGAACAATGGCAAATAAAATTATCTGACAAAGCAGTAATTAAAAAATTTGACAAACCTAATTTTTGTTGTTGAAGTTTGTCTGATCTTTTTTGTTCACTATTTTGTTTTCTTCTGTGCTTTATCTCCTGAGACTAGCAACAACTGAGATGGAGGTTGATATTCAGTCTTTAATGAATGCAGCAGATCGACCTCAGTGTTCGCATTAACTTTAATTATATTTATCTAAGTTTATTTTTATTTTATTTTTTTAGGAATCATTACCTATGGTAGAATTTTATACTATTTTTCAATTTTAATACCCAATTAAGAGCCTTAAGATTATTGTTTTTTATTTCTTTCTCAATTGAATACCTTTTAGTCGTTGAATAACATGAAAAATGCTAAATAATTATTATATGGCCCGCCACTGCACTTGCGGTTTCGGTTGTGGCCCTCGAAGACTTAGATGTTGGAAACTTCTGTTGTAAACTCATCAATTTAGTAAGGCGAAGATTAAATAAATATAATTATTTATATTTTCTTTTGGAATGTTGCTTTTTGATTGACGGCCGGGGTTTGGTTCTCCTATTTCTCCACCGGAGGCTTTACTCCCTGGACTTAAATCTATTAGCCCCGTTATACAGAATATATAAATGAGCATATTTATAAACGAGTGATGGGGGGCCAGGGGGCGAAGCCTCTCGTCAGTCAAAAAACAACATTCTAAAAGAAAATATAAATAATTATATTTATTTAATATTTGCCTTACTAAATTGACGAGGCTAATGTATTAAAAAAGAATACTAAAAAAATTAGCGAGGTCCCTACGCAAAGTGTGACGTATCATAAATATATTTTCTAAATTTTCGCCTTACTAAATTGATGAGTCGATTGGTTACTACTGTTGAAGTCACATCTTTTTTTACCAAGAGAACTGCAAAAAGATATCAAAATTCGGGAAAAGGCTCTATTCTACAACAATTACCGCTATTTTTCAACATTACGGTAAAAGTATTACATTTACGTTAATAATACATATAATCTTTTTTGTAGAATTTCTCAAAAGTTTTATTTTTTGTCTAAAACATTTTTCTCTAAAATTAATATTTTCTGATGATGCAGTAGAAAAACAGTTTAAACTTTGAGGGAGGGTGGGGGATGAATGGTGCTTTGTCCAAAAATCCTTCCAGAGTTTTCATTTTTGAACTAAAGAGAAGTTTAAAAAATCTCGCTCAAAAACCTTGGAAATAATTGGTAGGAGACTTATGGGTCTATAAGACTTGACATCTTCAGGAGGTTTCTCAGGTTTTGGGATCATTATTATCACCGCTACCTTCCATTGTAGTGGATAGAAGTTGAGTCTTTGCACTGAATTGTAGAGTTTAGTGAGGTATACAATACCAATTTCAAGAAGTCCTCGCAGAATTTTCCCAGTAATTAGATCGTATCCGGGGGCTTTTGTAGGATTAATATGTTTCTTTATTGTTTCGTAGATCACCTTCTTTGTATATTTTATGTGTGTTGGACATGGCTGCATTGGTGCGTCCAGGTATCCCTGTATTTCCTCTTCTTCTTCCATGTCCTGACGGCTTTCGCTACTGTTTGGAATGAAGACTCCAGCCAAGTGTCGTGCAAACAGGTCGGCCTTTTCTTCGTTGCTTCTTGCCCACTTATTATTGTTTATACGAATTAGAGGTACCGCTTGTTAGAGGCCGCTTTAATTTCCTCGTGTTTTTCCGGATCGAGTGATCAGTAGCAGGGGTGGCATTAAGCGATCGCAAATATCTCCTTCATTTCTGTTATCAGCAAGTATTTTTGTTAAAGTTTTGGTTATTCTATTTAGTTTGTTTTTGGTTCAGGAGATGGTTTCAGGAAATGTATTTACTTGCCATTGCTTGCGTAGTTTTCGATTATTTTCTCTTTGGTAGATTTAGGATAATCCAAGGCATAGATACATGATGGGAGATCAGGAGTGGCGTTCCACGCAGCATGCTGGATGCAATCATTAAGGTGTTCAACTGCATCGATTATTTCGTTAGAATTAATCATTTTGCGATGAATATTCAGATTCAGACTTTCGCGTCCCGTCGAATTTTGTTAATGTGAGTCCGTCAACAGTCGTCACATTCCCGAGGCCACATATTTTGGCTTCCGTCGGTTATCTTAAGCAAGTTTTAATGCAGCCAAATGGGCACTTGTGTTTAGACGAAATTTGTGTTTTCGACCGCGATAACAGAGGCATCATTTTTCATCATTGAATTTTCGAGTTTTCATTCAAATATACGCGAATTAAAATATTTTTCTTTGTATAGGAAAGTAATCTATTTCTCCCCATTTTCACAAACTTCTTTAGAGATGAATCTATTAAAATTGAGAGGAAAATAATTTAATTTTAAAGCAATATAAGAACAGCCTTTTATCCGTCAATCATGCGACGAGATTTTTCTTTTTCTTGTGAAATTTGATAATAAATTTTTCACTCTACTCACAACAATGTTTGTTATATTTTAATAACAATATTCAACTTGAAAAGAAATATTTAAACGTATCTCTAAATGTACATACATATATGTATCTGCATTTCTGATGAAAGGGTAACTCTTAAGCACTATATGGAATGTACGATATACCTGTTGGGGGTTTTATCTCGCATAAGCCAGACCGGATAAAGCGAATCGTTATGAACTCGCCGGCGGCGAATGGAACGGAAGAACGACGGTGCAAACGGGACATGTTGCATCATGCAATGGAATAGCGTGTGTTCAGTAATCGAACTTTGTCTGTGTTGTGTTTTATGCAGCTTCTTGTTCGATGACTCATTTTCGCTGATACGTGTGAAGAACAGAGATGAACTCTTGAATAGAAATCGAAATAAGCGCGAAGAAAAGGTGTTGAACGCGACATAGAGTTTGTTGGATAAAAGATCTTTTCGATGTCTGAAATTGCAGACATGCGAGAAAAAAAAGGGAGAAAAGAGGGAGGAGCGAGAGAGAGAGAGAGAGAGAGAGAGAGAGAGAGAGAGAGAGAGAGAGAGAGAGAGACTTGTACATTTTACTAACAAGGAAACGGTCGGAACTGTCCCTTATCGATTTTGATGAGCTTTAGATATGTTGTAGAGCAACAAAAACATGTTAGACATGTATTCTTTTTTATGTGCATATCTCAAAATTTAGAGGGTGAAGAAACCCCTCGAAAAAAAAACTAATATTTTCATTTTTTGCGAATATCTTCTAAAGTACGATCTTCTAAAGTACGATATGAAAAAATGTTTCCGACCAAAGTTTTACAATACTTTATGCTGTTTGCAACGGTATATTTAGATTTTTCAAAAGTGTCAATATTTTCAACCTCCCTCCCCTACTCATTAATTTTGTAAAATTAAAAAATTTCATAAGGACAAAAATTAAAGAGCATTTGATGCCGAATCTATTCATATATAATAATACAATATGGTCATGATTAATTTTTAGAAAAACGAAATGATATCGTGCTATAGGCGCCGCACTGTAGATAGGTGTTGTGTTATTTCTTTTCAGTTGCGTTGTAGTCAATAACTGTCTCTTATGCATATTTCCTCATATTATAAAATGCAAGGGAATTAATTTTAATGATACAATATGCAACTTATTACACGAAATAAAGATGTTAGATAGATGGACGTGCATATACAATATGTTAGATTCAAGTGGATACGCTTAATTATTTGTGAGAAAATTAAAGATACTAAAAAATTGTTTAAACAAAAGTTGTTTGGTTTGAAGGGGGACATAAGAAAGCGATAGCATTTTGTTTACAAATGGTGCCACTTTCGAGATATTTACTGATTATCAATTTTCTTAAATAGAAATTTCAACTTTTTATTACATAATCCTCTTCTATCAATTAATTTGAGCAACTTTTGTCTGAAAGATTTTCTTAATTTTTCGAGATATTTAAAGATAACTTGGTAACTTTTTTAGTATCTAACCTCTAACTTTTTCAATATTTAACTTGCGATATCTCGCTAACTGTTTGTCGGGATAAAAAATAGTATTAGACTTTTCTATTCTACTTGGTTTCAAGAATATATTGTTACAATAGCGCCCTGATTTTTGTTAATTTGATGATTTTGAAATTTCGAAAGATCGATAAATTAACAAAAAATTGAGCATTATTGTACCAATATATTCTTGATACCAAGTAAAATAGAAAAGTTTAGTACCATTTTTTATCCCGACAAACAGTTAGCGAGATATCGTAAGTTAAATATTGGAAAAAGTGACCATCTTATCCTTAAATATCTAAAAAAATATTAAGCAAATAAAAAAATGTTTCAGACAAAAGTTATTCAAATTAATTGGTGGAAAAAGACGGTGTAATAAAAATTAGAATTTCCATTTAAGATTTTTATGTTGATCTTGACTGGGCTTTTCCGGGTCATTCCAAGGTCAAATTTATAGCATTAGTAAATAGATTCTTTAAAGCCCTACAGCTTTTGTCTGAAACATTTTTCTCTAAAATGTCGCGTTTGCGAAAAAATCTTATGACTCGGTTGGTTTGAAACACCTTGTATATGCATATGTCCATGCACGCACGCATGCACGCACGCACGCACGCACGCACGCACGCATACGCACACACACACGCGCGCATGCAGACGTACACGCATACGCACACGCACACGCACATGCATAATCGATTAATCGCGTATGATCGTGTTCTCCTTTTCATGCAAAAGAAGTGTTGTGGACGCGGAGAAAGGAGGAAGAGAAGGAGGTAGAGGTGGACGATGAGACGAGAAAAGGAAGAAATAGACCGGTGACTTTGTCTATTAATCGCACGGAAAGAAAACGCGAAGGCGGAGGTCGGACTAAATTTGCGTTAATTGCATGTTAATTAATCGGTGACGCTCATGCGAGCCCGAGAAACTTACTAGCGCAATGATGTGTCCGCCGCGGATCGTCGACGTCTTCGCGGTTGATTCATATGATTCTATGATCGTTGACTGAATATAACGTTCATTCGATTAAAGAATCGTCCATATTCGTCGAATTATCGACACACAGTTGATATTTCCGAGTTGCTATGACCGACGCTGATGACCGTTGTTGTCCTTGTAGTTATGAGATAACACGCGAGGTAGATAATTTGTTTACGCTGTGGTGCGACACGTATACGCGGCAACATTCCGGGCTTCTTCTCGCTTTTAAAAGCACCCACTCGAAACCTGCATAACACGCGAAAGTAACGCGAGATCTTCTGGAGCGTACCATTTTTCTCGCGACGACCGAAGAACCGTTATCGCGCTCAGTGTTACGTATTATACTTACATATTTCTTTATGTTCTTTCTATACCCTCAATATAATAATAACGATAATAATAACAATGATAATAATAACTATAAAATAATAATAACAGTAATAATAATAACTTTATTAGTGAAAAAGACTGATTTTTTAGAACGTCGGTTCAAAATATTGTTTGCAGAAACTACGTAATGTGTTTTGCGTACTTTTTTACAACGTGTTAATTCATCACAATAAATTCTCCTTTTATCTTTTATTTTGCTTTTCCCACGCTTACGTTTTCATCTTTGATGTCTCGTGGATTGAGAAACGGCTGACAGAGTTGTTGTTATTTCTTGCACGAGATACTCTTTAGTAGGGGTTCCTCAATCCTAAACACAATGAGATTCAAAACATAAACAACGAATTCTTAAGATAAAGAAAGAAGTGAGATATTTCCTGATTTTTTAATATTAACGAACTCATTCGTTTATGATCTTTGTAACGATTGAGTTCGAAATTATTTATACGATGGCAGCGTACGCGGACATGCATCTTGTTTATGGTCGGTGCAACGCTACGCAGGCTATTAAAAAATCATTGGTCCTTTTTATTTAAAATAACATTTAATAAGATTTTCATTTTTAAACTTGTTTTCAATCGTTTTTTATGTTTTTGTTGATTAAAAATGATGATTAATCAATTAGTTCATCAAGTGGATGATAAATGAGTTATTTAATATCATCAGATAAAGACAAATTTCGGCAACAGAGTAGGGCAGAGTCCCACGCTAATATACGGCACTGCGCGACAGTCGTGCGCGCCACGCCATTGGTCGACTTTCCTCGTTAATAACTTTGTTCTGAACGGTCGGAGGAAAAAATGAAAGATGAACTTTAGACTTAGAATTTCACTCTCTTTCACACCCCCCAAGGATGATCGTGCATTTTGAGACACCCTATATATGGGATAAAATCTAAAATAAAGAATTTGTGATTATGTATGCTTTTGATAAAAATACCGCGAAGAATATATACATATATACATATATACATACGCGTGTGTGTAATTTAATAAAAGAAGTACATTCAAGTGATGTACGCGTTTATCACACGCATGCGGTCGAAGGAAAATTAAAGCCATCGAATGGTTTACTGCATGACTTATTATGACTCGACGTCCTTCGCCGATAATTTTCACTTCGTCTTGCACACACCGTGGAGAATTGGCCGGGGAACGCGATTTAATAAATGAGTATTTGAGCGATGTCGCATCGTTTGTTCCAATAAAGAGTCAACCTTGACCTACGGTCATGTCTCGACTGCGTAAATGTGATGCGTGATAAAAGAAATTAGGTTACGTTATATGTATAATCCGAGCTTTTTGCGCGAGTTCGTCTCTTTTTCTTTCTCTTCCTTACCGTTCTCCTACAGCCACCGTTTTGCATTACTTCCTCCTTTTCCTTATCTTCCTCCTCGAGAAGGTGCGATATAGTGCTCGTAAGAAGAGCGGAAAGCAAAGAGGAACATCGTGTTTATGTAGGTAGGTAGGTTGCTCGCGCGACGAAGCTCCGAGAGATCTTGCAAACTCGTCACAAGACACGATATGCGCGCGCAATATGTGTGTGTGTGTGTGTGTGTATGTGTGGAGTGGTCGGCAAAAAGTAAATCTCGCGAATTACATTAATTAAATGTCCTTATGCGAGACCATGTCTCCGTACGGGGAAATTTTAACAATTATACTCAGGCAATAGATTTCTTCTCTTCAAATAAGTCGAGATTGATTTATATTTGATATCAAGTATAGAAAGGATGAATGAAAGTGATTTTCTCTGTCAAAACTTGGCTATCGAGGTATTTGGTCTTCCGTGAATCCGCGACAAACGGTAGCCGTTGCAGAAATCGGAAGACACGAATATTAGCGAGATGTCAGTCGACTTGTTGCACTTTTTGTCGAATGCTTTGTATATATAGTGACGCAACAAGAGGAGTGCTTTGGTATATGCGACGCACGCACGCATGCACGCACACACACATTCACGCACGCGTGAACGTTCGGCCTGTGTTCGCATGTCGTGGCCACGCGATGACATCTGAGATGACGAGTGATTGTATCAGAGCACTTCACGGGGACGACGACGGGGATTACGTTCCCACTTATGATACGAACGGCGTGGTTAGCCTAGATCACAAACATACGCCCCTCTTCTCTCTCTCTCTCTCTCTCTCTCTCTCTCTCTCTCTCTCTCTCTCTCTCTCTCTCTCTCTCTCTCTCTCTCTCTCTCGTCGTGTAAAGAAATTGTAATATACGTGTAACAAATTGTCGCGGCGCACCCAACTCTATAGTCATTAGCGGCCAGTCGCGAAACGTCAATGTTTCACGCTCGATCAAACCTAACAATGCCGGAGAAACAGTAAATTTAAATTATCATGTTGGAAAGAAATAATAGTGAAAATTAAAAATAGTAGTGAAAATTGGAAAGAAATTATAGTGAAAGTTATAAATCCTCCAAAAAGAATCCTTTTCCTTCCAAAAAGAATCAAAATTTTGAAATTCAGAAACTAAGCTAATTTCATAGTCAGGATATTTCATAGAAAGTCATAGCATCGAAATCCACATACGGAAATAATAATCAATATACAATTTTCAATCATACAAATTTACAATCTCAATATATAATTCCTCCGAAATATGTAATTGATAAATATACAAATTGTTTCAAAAAGGGGCTATTACTCCGAAAACATAAATATTTGATACATAAGGTATATTTATGTCCATTCAATTGAACACACTTCTATGGTGTAATCAAATAAATAGATACTAATGCATATCTGGCCGTACAACGTGACAATTTTAACATTTTTGTAAAATTGCATCTTGGAGGATTCCGGTCTCAATATCCGCATTTTAATATTGCGATTTTTCAGGAAATTATTTCGTTTTCCAAATTTTTCTTTTCTTTTGTTTTTGCTTTTTCTCCGAGGCATTATATGTCCAATAATAGAATTTATTATTGAGAAATAAAGCTGAACGGACCAAAACTCGTCCGTCTCGTTGAGAGGATAGAACGTTTACAATTCTTAATTTAATAAATATAAGAGAATAAAAGAATTCGAGAGTTTACGCTCTGGCCAGAATTTACTATCGCGACTAGCGCATTCGTGGACGCAGTTTAGCATAGAAGTCGGCCAAGCATCAATCGCCACTAACTTCACCGTGGTTTCCAATATGTCCACCTCGCGTGGGTGTACTTTACTCCGGCCAGTGCGTTTGTGTGTAAGCTACACACGGCTCGCTATTGCGTTAACGCGACCTCGCCGTTGTCGCGTGGTTGAATAGGTCCGTCAATGGCTCGCTTCATTGAATTAAATAGGCCACTCGTGCACGTGCACGTAATTATTCCTGTGAGAAAATGATTAAAGGCTCTTTCTTCCTCACGAGAGGTTGCTGCGACGTGCGCGCGCGCTCCTGTCTCTAAGTCGTTCTTTGTTTCACCGTTAAAGACGAGTTATTTGCACAGCCTAGGACTGGAGTCGTGATCGGTGAATGAATTCAGCGTTTAATAATCGATGTTATTCTTAATCGCTCGCGCGCGAGCGCCGTGAACGGACAAACGCGCGAGCCGCGCTGATGCGTATGGTGAGATAGGAAAATCGATAGGTCAGGAATGATACTTCATCTTTAAAAAAGCGGCCATTTTTGAGTTCCCAGCTGGACAAACTCAATTTTTTCCTCTCTCGCTGCTTTCTGAGAGAGCAAGTATTTGGAGATAGCATTACCCGCCGGGAAAATTTGATGGAAATAACATCTTGTATCTTTGGTTCGGTCGGGGCTAAATAAATCTTCAAAAATTTTTACAGACGAAAGATTTCTGGAAATTAAGCAAATATATAAATAAATAAGCAAATAAATAAATGAGTAAATAAATACACTTTCGAAAATTTTTTGTTTTTCCGGAATTTCGTACATCCAGGATATCACTTTTCATCTATCGAAATGTTCTCGTTCTTTTTTTCTTCTTTTGTCTCGGTCGTCCAACGATTACTCCGAGCCGCACGCGATCACGGAAGAAAGAAGGAATGTGCCGGTTCTCGTTCGCGCAGGGCGGCGCAAAAGTACTCCTCTTACGCGCGCTCCGAATTGCAAGTAGGACGTACTTGCGACTTCGAGGTGCGATAAGTGGACCGCGACCAAGTCTCGTCTCGTCACAACGAGCCTTTTGTGCTGGCGTACAAGCGACGGTCAAGCGAGTTCGCAATGTTAATCGTTCGCGGCTGTAAAGATAATGATATCTTTATCCGCAGTTTTTACTCCCGAGTTTTGAGTATCCGCGTGAGATAAGACGTCCGTTATCATCAGGTCATCAATTTCGTCAAACCTGGACAAAAGTTGTCGTCGTCCAGCATGTTCGTTTACGAAATTAAGAGGTTAGGTTAAAATTCTTATGCACATACACATGTATACATGTATGTATTTATTGTAAGGAAAGTTAAAAATAAATTAAATTATCGCGAATGCATGATACACGGATCTCTTTCTGCCACGGCGCGTCAAATCGAAAGCTATAAGTGTTGAACGAACGGATATCTCCCACTGGAGACGATGCAACAGAATTATATTAAAATTGAATTATCGCTCCTTCTCTAATTGAGGGTTACAGTCGCTAAAACGCTTATTAATGACTCTTTCGGTCGCCGAAGCTCGCGGTGACTATTACGTTAACGACTAGTTTCGTAATGAAACACCGAGGTTAAGTCGAGATATCTCTGGGAAAGCGACTGACTCGTAGGACTTTCGGTTGCACGCTTAGTAAATATATGCTCATGGTCGGGTCTGAAAAATTAATTCACGTCTCCGTCTGGAACGAAGTCGATCGCGTGCGTGATACACACACACACACACGGCTCGCATATCGCCTTCATTTTGTCTCTCGAAAGAGGAAAAAGGAAAAAAAGAGAAATTATGCTTCTTCGCACATACGGGGATGTCCGCTTTACCGACATATTGCTCAAATCCGGTCGGAAGTGCCGAAAGCCAAAGAGGCAGTAGTTAGAAACGACGCTTGGCTAATCCGCGTTATATACACGGCGCGACCGAGAAATATGAAAAGTTTCGAAAGAGCGAAAGGACCTGAAGCTGCCGGCCGGGCAAAGTGGTGAAATCGGAGTGTACTTACGCGAAGGTGACCTAAAAGTGAAACCATTTGTACATCTTGCCCGCACCGCCAAGTGTCGAAAAAGCCATCTCCTCCTCTCAGCTCCTCCTACCTTCCTCCTTCTCTCCCCTCCTCCTCCTCCTCCTCCTCTTTCTTCTCCTCTTTCCTCTCCTGCTCCTTCTTTCTCTTTCTTGTGCTGACTCGGAAGTGCACTCTTCGATTTCCCCCGACCATTACCGCACCCACCGGGCGTTTTCTTCTATGTATTTGCCTTTATTCCTTTTTCTTTCTTCTCCGATCGCACTTGAGTATTCCCTCCTTCATCCGTATGCGAGCTCAAAAACACGTGCGATAAACAGATGAACGGAAATATCCCAGCGGAATATCTCAATGGCCTCTTATTAACCTGGAGGTTAATCGAAAATCCCGATGTGAAAATATCGAGGTCACGACAGTTTCCGAGTTAACAAACGATTAGAGTCAGTATCACACGGCCGTATACGAGACGCGTGTCTCGATTTCGTTACGATTCGAAGAAACGATGTAAATTGGTCGGACTCTTAATCTGGATCTCGCTTCTTTCTTTCTTCTTTTTCTCCGATCGATATTAGAGTATCAGTCGGCCGACATGCTCAATGTAATGAACTTGGACACAGTTGAGAAGTTCCGAGACTTTGCTAACTATAAACGACTTATTTTTGCATCAGTCCTCTTTTTCCAGTTTCTAAAGAACAAATCGCGTGTGCTTCGTTGAAATGTTATACTTATAATTGGTTCGATAATGGAAACTGAAATTCAAAGGGATATAACCTGAATATCTTCGTTATGTTTTCATGTGTCACAAATGAGAATATAACAAAGGACCGATATTTACAAGATACACTGTCATGACTAATCATCGCGTACCCTTAGGAAAAATTATTTTAAGATGTTCAAATTAACTTAGAGTTACTTACAGTTACTTACAGTTAACTATAAGCAATTTTAAATTAATTTGAAAATTCAAAGTAATTTTCCCTAAGGGTAAGATCGTGAGTACAGGCTGACGATTGTAATCACTCGATGCGCCCCTGACTCGATCGGGAAAAATGTGCGGAAACGGTTTCGCGCGGACGATTGCACCGGCGCGACTCTTTCGCGCGTTCCGCTTTTGAGTGACCCACCGATTTCCCGATTTCATCTCAGAATCGGCCGCTCGGCCGCCGGCGATCGAGTTTCGCACATTGGAAACCGTTGGCGCGGAGATCGAGCAAACATTCTAATTTCGCCTAGTTCGCTCGGCTGGTTAGTTACGCTTGCCTACTTGTGTTGGAACGGCGGTGCAACGCGGCGATTAACTTAAACCATGTCGGCGATATAGGATTACATCGGTTGGCACATTGACTTTCTAAGCTCGTTCGTCCGCGCGAGCCGAACCCGATCTTAACGCCGTCGTTTCACATCGCGGAGGAGATAGATTGTGCCAATAGGTCGTTACTCGTCGTCGTCGTCGCCAGCCTCGAATACGCCAATCTCCGCGGAAACACGTAACGCTCTTTAAGAGGCTCGCTCATCGCGTCGCATAACGTGAGGCATATGTACGCGCGCGCCTATATATATGGTCTTGTGTAATTTATTTATTTTTAACTCATAAACCTGCACGCTTACGCATTCTTTCTTCCTTTCGGTCTCTTTCTGACTTTATTATTACAGAGTCTTTTAGTTATTTTATTCATAATTGCCAAATAACACTTTAGATCAACTTGAAATTAAATCTAAACAATTTTTTCTTTGATTAGAAATATTGGAACATTAATATCGAAGGTGAAGAGAGGAAGAAGAGGAAGAAAGAGATGGAAACCCGTTCGAGCGTCGAATGACTCTTCTATGTTAGGACAACGCGCGCGCGTGCGTGTGCTACGGAGATGTTTATTAACGACACTTCGTGACACTTGTAGTCCTTGACATATCGAGGTAGGGACCTACGAAGGTAGTCCCAGAAGTACCTGACCTAACAAAGAAAACACAAAAATTTTGGGAAAAAATATCTTTATTTCTCTACATAGACTCCTCATAGCTCAATACACTTTTCCCAGCGATGTTCAATAGCTTCGATACCCTGTTTATAGTGGGAATCGTCGAGCTCCTCAAAATAGCCATCGAGCCACCTTGGTCCATTGTTTTGACTATTCCTTCGTCTCAAGTGTGAAGTGATGGACCCATGTTTCATCCATGGTTATGAATCAACGCAAAAACTCGGCTTTATTGCTGCAAAACTTCGCCAAACACTCGATTAAAACATCCTCACGACGCTGTTTTTGTTCCAATCGCGGCACCCATCCTGCGCACAGCTTTCTCATGTCCAAATTTTCAGTCAGTATGCGATGTACAGCACTTTTTGAAATGCCTACCATGTCTGTTAACTCGCGCACTTTCAGTCGACGGTCATCCAATATCATTTTGTGGATTTTCTTCACCATTTCTGGCGTGGTCACCTCATTTGGTCGACCACTGCGATATTCGTCTTGGCAGCTCGTACGGCCTCGTTTAAACTCTGCCACCCAATATTTTACTGTTGTAAACGAAGGAGCAAACTCCCCCAGAGTAGAATCTAGCTCCGATTTGATATTGGTTGGACTGAGGCTTTTCAAATGAAAGTATTGTATCACATAACGATGACCAATTTTTTCTATGTTTACAAATTCACTGAGAGCGTTCACTATTGATGGCTGCCAAACAAATACTAAACAACGTAGCGTCTTCAAACTTCAAACTTAAGCTTTATAAGGTTGGTACTTTCTCCCATAGTCATTCTTTTCAAACAACCGCTATCTGTACGTCAGGTCACGTACTTTTGGGACTACCCTCGTATATCAGAATGCACGCCTCGAAAATCAGGAAGTTCTCCTCGTGTCCTATCGCGAGGGCGATCTTTTCTATCCTTTTAATCACCTTAGTTCTCTTATCGGAGTTGAAGACACGCGTTTTCTGTTCCCTCTGCCCTCTCGCTTGATTCCCGTTCCCTCCTATCGGTATGCTTGTTATTCATAGGAATAATCCGCGCGCGAACTATTCCGGTGAAAATCTATCGGAATCGGCAGTGTGTGCGAACGGTGAAACGTTCTCGTTTCATCATAGCTTGGTGCATGTCTTCCGACGAGGATCACTCGTTTTTCATAAATAATTGTTACATCAATAGTGTCTTTATCTTCCTCTTCCTCTGTCCCGCTTCCACCCTCAAGCTCTCTCTCTCTCTCTCTCTCTCTCTCTCTCTCTCTCTCTCTCTCTCTCTCTCTCTCTCTCTCTCTCTCTCTCTCTCTCTCTCTCTCTCTCTCCCTCCCTCCATCTCTATCCCCCCCCTCTCTCTCTCTCTCTCCCTCCCTCCATCTCTATCCCCCCCCTCTCTCTCTCTCTCTCTCACTTGCTCTTATATGGAACAAATTCTCAGTTCGCGTCAGTGGGAAAACTCGGTGACAAGAAGTGATAATTTTATCGTGACTGAAACATTCGACGGAATGTATATTAGCTACATTAAAAGAATGTCATACTTGAAAACTTTATAGGCAGAATGCAGATTTTTTTGTGCAACGTTTATGTTGTAACGACTGCATAAGATTACAAATGTTTTAACATGATGAAGGAAAGGGTATATGCAAAAATAAATTGGAGTATTGTTTGGTGTATGATGGCAATGATGAAAAGCTTTGAAGTTGACATCTCGAATTAACGTAAAGATTTGTCTGATACAAATTTGTCTGATACAAAATTGTCTGATACAAAAGTTCAACGATTTGTACGGAAAGTGTAAGTTTACTTTGCTTTTCAGGGGAAAATTTTTCAGAACATTGTCGTACATTAGGATTTAACTGAACTGAATTTAAAAGTTTTAACATATACAAAAGGTTTGCAGAAAGATTTCAACATGTGTGTACCTGGTTAGGTTTTCTGCTAAATATGATAAAATAAAACAGTACATATTTATATGAGATCTATATGCACAAGAAATACGATAAGATTAGCATGATTGTGTTAGAAAGAGAGAGAGAGGGAGAGAGAGAGAAGGGAAGAGGGAGAGAGAAAGAGGTAACCTATTACCATCGTTCGAGAAATCGAAGCCGTTAATTTACAAGAACGAAGCTACACCTACTGTACCACGGTAGTTACCGTGACTCAAGTTGAACCACGCTGGCCGGGGATTAAGCGTCGGGACTTCCGGGACTTCTGCGAAGGGAGAAAGTGAAGAGGAGTTTCTGATGCGCCGAGGTGAGGTGAGACGAGGTGAAGTGAAATGAGGTAAGATGAGGTGAGGTGAGATGAGGTGAGGTAAGGTGAGACAAGCCGCGACGAGGCGCGGGAGGACAAAGAAGCAAGAAGGAACAAAGAGAAGGAAGACGAAGAGCGCGTCGAGTTGGTCGCTGGTGTTGGTGGTGGTTGTGACGGTGGAGATGCGTCGTAATACCAGCTAGGGTGGAGAATGAGACGACATGCGTGCGTATACATGAAGAGGGGAAGAGCGTGTGGAAAAGAGCGAGAGGGCAGGCAGACAGGCAGGCAGGCGCGTGCCACTTAGCTCAGCGTGAAACGCGGTCACAGCCTCGGCACGTCTCGAACTCGCGACGGTGGTTTGCGCTCGGCTGCTTCACCAAAACCGCTGGCGCGGCGTCGCATTCGGAGAGAGAGAGAGAGAGAGAGAGAGAGAGAGAGAGAGAGAGAGAGAGAGAGAGAGAGAAAACCTTTATTATATAATAATCATGTATTAATGTTTACTTATTTGTGTGTGTACTATTATTAATGCATTCAATTAAGTGTGAAAATATAACTATGACTATGATGAATGATGAGGTGAAAATATGACTGATGAATACGGAAAATAAGTGATGCTGATATACTTATTTGGTTGTATGTCGAGATAATTCCAATATTTCGGCTTTTTCGAAACTATTCGGACTTTGGATTTTTCAGAAAATTGTTCGACATTATAGATTTTGGTATACATTTTTTTTTTTAAATAGACAATGCATATCTATCGTTGATTATTTTCGTGAGAGATCGATAGAAATAAAAATTTGTTCCCAGCGTGTTTTGACACCAGTTGTGGTATTATTCGTCAGATGGACCAAGCAGGGCTGTGTTTATCGATGATTCGGTATCGGGGTAGGCGGGAGGAGAGACTGTGCCTATCGCGTACGAGTCACGAGCGAACGGGAGGAAGGTCTTTTGCGCCGTTTTACGGGCCGACGACGGCGGCTCGGCTTGCCCCCGAAACCCTCATACCTCGATGCGCCGCCAGAGATATCTCCTTTTCCGCGGTTTTCTCTAATTGAACTAGTTTTCGAACTCCCGGTGGCTCATCGAGGTGCACTCGTGACGATACGGAAAACCTCACAAGCCCAATCGACCTTCTCTCTTTTTCTGCCGCCACCTCCTTCAGCTCATTTTACCTGTTTTTTCTCTCCGTTTTATTTCAATATATAGTAAATTGCAAATAATGATGATATAATTTTATTTATCTGTTTCTTTCACACATTTTATTGAAACTAGCAAGCGTTAAAGTTAATTCAACCGCTATGACATTTTTAGCAAATAAAATAATTTCGAAAATGTTTAGAAGAGTTTTAAGTGAGAGTCAAATGTCGTGCACTACCGCGAATCGAGCGGGACGGATTCGCGGTGTTTTGCATACTGTCCTTCTTCGTGAAGAATTTTTCGTGACGAGACGCGACGAGACGAAACGCGACGCGCTGTCGAAGAGGCGAAAGTGTTCGTTGCCGAAGTGAAAGCATGGGCTAAAGCGTGGCTCTAATTGTAAGTGGAATACGGCGAAACAGGAACGGCAAACACCGACGTTCGCAACGACGGCATGGGAATCGCCAATAACAGTTCGATAGGGGAGAGACGCATTGCTGATTCCCCGCGAGTACGGGCTTACGTCGACGTAACGCGCGTCGACGTAACGTCTAACGGGCATTACTTTCGCGGGGATCAATTTGAAACGATCGAAGCCTGCCGAGAACGTGTCAGCGTACCACGGAGAATATAAGGATAACGAGCTCTCGATATCGACATAGCATAGGCTCCGATACCGTAGACAACTTATCCTCGACAAGTAATGTTAGATATTAATCTATCGAAACTTTAGTCGATTCAATAATCGACACACTGAACAAATCCATAATTGAAATTAATAAATTGTGATATCTATAATCATGTAATGTAATTGATAATGCAATCGATAGATGAAATGTATGATGTTGATATTCAACATATTGGTACTCAATATTGCGACATAAGCAACTCCCTATACAAATACACACACACACAACAGTCTCTCCTTGGCTGCGCTCGATCCGCGTCGCGGAGGGAATCGTTCGGTGGCATATCGCGATCGACCTCTCTCGCTCGTTCGTTCTTTCGCTCGGTGTATCTTCTCGAAGACGACGGCGATGTCCTACATTCGGGATACGAGGCTCCCACCGTGTGGCTGCTCTGTGTCTGCCTGCCTGCTTGCTCGCCCGCCCCTCTCTTTTCCACTGGTTTCTGGCCCCGGTTATATTTAGTCGATATTTCATCCGTTTCGCGCCGAAGCCGGTCAAAGCAGATTATTGCGCCAGTTCGAGGTGCTCTCTCGGAAGGAATCTCGCGATCGCGCGCTGTTACGTTCCAATCGTCCCAAACGTAATGATTGTAATGTAAGTACTTAAAGAATTGGGGAGACTATTTACAGGCTGAACGAATATATATATATATTCGTTATTCGAATATATATATATATATATATATATTTGAGAATATACTACGCTACGAGAGAAGCGGGAGATGTTCCTTGCAGGAAGGCGGACGACAGGAGACTGACTAACGTTTTCGTGAGGAGTTTACGGGAAAGCTACTATTTTGGAAAGGATGAGGTCATAGGTAGATATAGGTACTAGTCATAGGTAGATCACAAATAAATATTTAAAAAGGGATAGGAATTTTAGGGACATAGATAAAAAGATGAAAACTGAAAAAATACGGAGATATGTTAGAAAAAGCACCTGTTCCGCGATTCGACGGCGACTGATTCACGGAACCAGCCCATACGCCATCAACGACGCGTACGGCGCTTTATCTTTTTCTCTGTCTCTTTCTTTGTTTCAGTCCCGCGTCGTCGAAGAACACGCGATTAGCAAATGTCAACGAGACAATGAAGGAAGAGGGTAATCAGTTGTGCTATTATCGTGGACGGTGGAATTTCGATCGTGTTGATATTGCGAGTTCGTAAAAATTCAGAGAATAAAGAGGAAGAAATGATTGATGAGGAAGATTGCGAAATATGATGATGTAGCAGGAGCAGTATCAACACCGATGTCAATGTTGACGAAAGTTTTGTAATATTTGTGCAAACTTAGATAAATGTATAAACGCATCTCAAAGCATTCAAAAATAAAGTTAATCATGATACTCAATATATTAAAACGAAATGGATGAGAGAAAAATGGACAAGATGAAATTATTATTATTATAAACAATGATGATTGATAAACTGATATATAATAATATGAAAATATAGATGCAGCTACAAATGAATATTTAAATGTTTGAAATATCCCGACTCGAGTCCTTCTCGACCACCAAAATAAAGCAACATCGCGCTGGAAAGAACAAATGGCAATTCAAGGTTCTCAATGACAAAACATGTTTGTAAAACATCCTCAGATAACGCAGCTTTATATGAGTATCGTGAGCTTGTAATACGACTCGAGGCATGGCCCTATTATTTCTCGAGTACTTTTTAAACGATATCGTTAGGCACGTTAGCGCGACGTTGCGATACTTCAACTTAGGACCTGTTCGTTCCTGGTTTTGTCTAAGACATCGCCGACCGACAAGAGGTGGCCCGCTTTCGCGGGCTTTCTTAAATATGGAAAGAATTGTTATTTCATTCGACACAGGATCGACGGACTATCAAACCGGAAAATGGCGGTGAAGCGAGGGGAGGAGATGAAGAGAAGAGAACACCGTGTGACATGATAAGCTTTCTCGTTTCGTTTGATACATTCGGATCAATGCAATTGTGTTAAGGATCATTTGCGATGGAGACGTTGCTTCGTCGAAGGCGGTTCGTCGAGTGTTGCCGTCTATTTCACTAGGTTAAAGCTCGATACGCACCAACGATTTTATGGACTCGCTCTATACGGGCGAGCATAGTACTAACTTGCGACTATAACTATCTCGCGCTAATACCGTAATTACTTATTTAATTAAAACACGATCGGAAGACTGTAATTTCACAATTGCAGTCGCATAGTGATGTCAAGGCGGATAGAACCTTAATTTTTGTTAATCTGGGTTTAGAATAGATTCGAATGCATCATCATAATACAAAATAATCGAATAAATTAGAAACTGTACGATAAAAAACTGCAGTGGAAATGTTTAGTACAACAATATTTCATAGTTAAAAGTGTTATTGAAATTGGTAATTTCTTTTTTTTACTATTCAATGGGAAGTATCTCAGTATATACAATACATCTTAACTAACTATTGGTTTGGTAACTAAGTAATTGCGGATTTTTTTAAGAAAATAAAAGAATTTTTTCATGGAACGAAATAACTTTATGCAGTAATGTATTGTCCATTTTTATCAATGACCTTTTGCCATCTTTTAGGCAGCATCATAATTCCATGTTCATAAAATTTCTGGTTTTTATTAGCAAAAATTGAACCAAGTGCGATTTGACATCATCATCATTATTGAAATTTTTACCATTCAAGAAGTTTTGCAAAGAACGAAATAAATAATAATCTGATGATGCAAGGTCAGGATTATATATGGCGGATGTGCCTCCCAGCCAAGCTTCAATAATTTTTGCCGAGTGACCGAAGATGTGTGCGGCCTAGCATTATCATGATGGAACACAATATCTTTTCGATTTGCCAATTCTGGTCGCTTTTCTTGAATTGCATTGTTCAGTTTGGTTAGTTGTTGAATGTATACATCTGAATCGATCGTTTGGTGATAAAATTTCAAAGTAGACAATTCCTTTGTAATCCCACCAAACTGATAACATAACTTTCTTTTAATGTCAGCTTTGAATGTTATTTGCGCTGGTTCATCTCACTTGTTTCACGATCTTTTTCAATTAATATTGTTGTAAACAACCCATTTTTCATCGCCAGTTATCAATCGTTCCAAAAATAGATCATTTTCGTTACGTTTCATAAGCAAATCGCAGATGGCAATGCGTTGTGTTAAGTGAATTTCTTTAAGTTCATGAGGAATCCATAAATCGAGTTTTTTCTACGTAGCCAAGTTATTTTAAACGCTTTTCAATGCATGTATGTGATACATCGAGCTTCTCTGCAATCTCACGTGTTGTGCTATGACGATCCGCATCGATTATTGCTTTGATTTGGTCATCATCAACTTCACCTGGACGACCAGAGTATTGCTCATCTTCGAGTGAAAAATCATTAGAACTAAATTTAGCAAACCAATTTTGACACTGTCGTTCTTCTAAAGCTTCGTCACCATACACAGCACATCACTTTTTGTGAGTATGCGATGCGTTTTTTCCTTTGCGGAAGTAAAAAAGCAAAATATGACGAAAATGCTATTCCATTTTCCAATCGACGCCAAACAAAAACTACACAACCGATCGGTATAATTTTTTTACTGAGGGCCGATTGAAGTACCAACTATCGAACAACAACATAGGTTCGACATTTCGAATACGTAAATATACCTAAACATTCAACTAACGCCATCTATCAGTGAAATCCGCAATTACTTAGTTGCTAACTCAATATATTAATGTGTGTATGTGTGTGTGTTTGAAATTTGGTCCGCAAAGCTTTATTCATACTGCGCTCCTACGCCACTTTCGTGACATGTGAACTGTGGTTACGTTTCGTTGCTGCGACTTCGAGATCGTAATTTCATAATTTCTCGCGAAAAAATCCTTCGGGAACGAATAGGCAATTTTTTTTTCTGATGAGGCGCGCGCGAGCCACATGTATCATCTGCACACACGCGCTCGGATGTGGATTCTTGATGGCGATGCTCCTAAAAAAAATACACATTGGAATGTACACCGCGATGACCTCTGTTATTCGCGAATAATATTGCGAGCGATTCGAGCAACAAATTCGGTGTTTAGTCGGTCGCTTATGATACGCGCGATCGTTTAGAGAGAAATCCGTGCCGCGTATTAGATTCATACGAGAGAGAATCGAGATAGACTCGTTCGCCAAAAATTGTACGCACGCCGCGAAAGATAGTGTCAGGATATCATTGGGTATCGTTCGATCAACTTCTTCCCTTTCTGTCTCTTCCCGTTCCTCTTTCTTGTCATTATCATCATCCATCGAAGTAGGCGGGCGTGAGGTAGGTAGATAGGTACGTAGATAGGTAGGTAGGTAGGTAGGTAGGTAGGTAGGTAGGTAGGTTAAAGTAGGTAAATAGCCTGCCGGTGACCCGTCACCTGCGTTCTCGTTCTATAGAGAGCAATGTCTTTTTTCTTTTTCCCTCTCTCTCTCTCTCTTTCTCTCTCTCTCTTGGTCTTTTCTTTTCCTCTCTCTTTTTCTCTCTTTCTCTCCCTTTGTCTTTTTCTCTTTCTCGCCTTTGCTCTCTCATTTCTTAGTGGGAAGAAAACGGTGCAAAGATAGTGCCCCACCGTGTGATGCTAGAAGCGGACGTTCCGCGGCGTGCTGATGTTCGTTCCCGTTCCGGAAGGCAGGAACGGGAATCCGATTGAATGAGTGAGCGTTCGAGCAAGTTCATCAGTTTGTCCCTTATTTCGTTTGTTCGTTATATTATTATCGCGTACCGCGATGTAGCAATGAGAGAATCGCCGCCAGTCGGTATGATGATCTATGTACATAAATTGACCTCGTCATTCTTGTCTGCCATTCTTTGTCTTTGTTAATGGCATACACAGATACACATATACATATATATAAAACATTATTTCTTCTCTCTTTTTTTTTTATTTGGTGAAATAACATATTTTAATTCACCGACAGACCGACAGACTGATGGATGAATAGACGGGCGGATGGACGCACTGACGGTTAGTAAGAGAGACTAATACTCGAGCTGACTATAACGTTTCTTCGGGTTGGGGATTTTGTGCTAAAGATATTTGGTTGTATGTCATGTAACGGAAGGAATTGAAAGATCAATGAAACGAATCAGATGTGTTTGGTGAAATTAGATTGTTGAGTGGGGCTTTGAATCAATCAAAAGTGGAGATATTGGAACGATCATCTGTTGGTGGTTAACTCGCAATGGATCATTTTGCTGAAGATTGAATCAATGACAGGTGAATTTGGCCATCGTTGAATAGCCGTCATCTGGTTAAAATTGATTTGGTGCGTTCTCCGCTTGTCTATGATAAGCGGAGAGAAAGTGTGGTTGTGGTCAGGGACAGAGACGCAACGAAAGGTGATTACGTCATTTGGCCCTGAAAGTGTATTTCGATCAAGCGTGCGTGTAGGGGAAATGTAAAATAAAATTGATAATAATAATTTGGAGGAGAGTGTCAGAAAGAGAGAGAGAGAGAGAGAGAGAGAGAGAGAGAGAGAGAGAGAGAGAGAGAGAGAGAGAGAGAGAGAGAGAGAGAGAGAGAGAGAGAGAGAGAGAGAGAGAGAGAGAGAGAGAGAGAGAGGGAGAGAGAGAGAGAGAGGGAGAGGGAGAGAGAGAGAGGGAGGGAGAGGGAGGGAGAGAGAGAGAGAGAGAGAGAGAGAGAGAGAGAGAGAGAGAGAGAGAGAGAGAGAGAGAGAGAGAGAGAGAGAGAGAGAGACAGAGACAGAGAGAGAGCAAGAGAGAGAGGGGGGAGAGGGGGGGAGGGAGAGAGAGGGAGAGAGAGAGAGAGGGGGGGAGAGGGAGAGAGAGAGGGAGAGAGAGAGAGAGAGGGAGAGATAGGGAGAGAGAGAGGGGGGGAGAGAGAGAGAGAGAGCAAGATACGTTAGCGGCGATTGATAAATAATGCGTCGAAAATGGTTGCTATTAGTGATAAAACATTTGTAAAACGTTTTTCGTTTATTGAATTGACACCTATATACTCAGATAATTCAATGTTAATGAGTATATGTCGTAAAATAATATCGTGTAATCGTAATATTTTTAGGTTATGTGATGTATTTCTTTTTTCTGGATGTAATATTTATAATTAAAGTACAAAAGTAATCAGGATGGAAAACATATGTTGGATAAATAAATCAGAGGCTTATGATAAAGTTGTAATAGATTAGAAATATATAAATTGAAGAAATGTTTGAATCATTTAAAAAATATTTTCGAACATAATATCTATTTTATTTTTCATGTATCGAAGAATGTTAGGATAGAATTTATTTAGACAGATGATGAAAATTAATTAGAACGCGAAGCTGTCGCATCGATTGGTTGACGGTTACAACGATGAGAATGATAGTGATGATGATAGGAATAATGACAAAATAATAAAGTAATCGAGAGATTGTCGTGCAGGGCGGACGTCTAGGTCATTGGATACTGTAGTGTTATGGAGATTGTGCGCGAGACGGTGTGTTATAGACGCAGGTAGGTTAACAGATTAACAGTTTCTATATCTCGAAGGCAGTTTAACAACGGAACCAGGCCAGCGGAGCAGTTATATAGTGTGCCGCTCGATGTCTCGTTGATTCGCGTCCTCGTGATTTTTCTTGCGGCCGAAAACTTGGTCGTGTATGTTGGACAAGGGTGTTTGGACGTGAGAGGAGAGAGAGAGAGGAGAGAGAGAGAGAAAGAGAGAGAGGAGAGAGAGAGAGAGAGAGAGAGAGAGAGAGGAGAGAGAGAGAGGAGAGAGAGAGAGAGAGAGAGAGAGAGAGAGAGAGAGAGAGAGAGAGAGAGAGAGAGAGAGAGAGAGAGAGAGAGAGAGAGAGAGAGAGAGAGAGAGAGAGAGAGAGAGAGAGAGAAGAGAGAGAGCAAGAGAGAGAGAGAGAGAGCAAGAGAGCAAGAGAGAGAGAGAGAGAGCAAGAGAGAGAGAGAGAGAGAGAGAGAGAGAGAGAGAGAGAGAGAGAGAGAGAGAGAGAGAGAGAGAGAGAGAGAGAGAGAGAGAGAGAGAGAGAGAGAGAGAGAGCAAGAGAGAGAGAGAGAGAGAGAGAGAGAGAGAGAGAGAGAGAGAGAGAGAGAGAGAGAGAGAGAGAGAGAGAGAGAGAGAGAGAGAGAGAGAGAGAGAGAGAGAGAGAGAGAGAGAGAGAGAGAGAGAGAGGGGGGGGGGAGAGAGAGAGAGAGAGAGGAGGGTGGGAGAGGGAGGGGAAGGGGGAGCGAGTGAGAGGGGGTGAGAGGGAGAGAGAGGGAGAGGCAGAGTAAGAGAGAGGGAGAGGGAGAATCAATGTTTAATTCTTTTTGCGATATTTTTGGTCAGCTCACGTCGTATTCGCCTTGGCCATCAAATGTTCTTTTCTTTGTGTGCAGATATCGATATATCGTATACATCGTATATGATATTCGATGTTTAGTCGGAAATCTACTTTTCTATGCGTTACAATACGGTAGCGTCTTTCTGAGTGTTTGTAGTGGGTTTCTTAATCAGGCGCCGATTAGGTCGTATCTCGTTTCCGCCGTTCAACGCGCCGAAAGATATTTCGATTTCGAGAACTCTGAGGTACGCGAAGACACAGTTAGAAAATGCAACAGGTGCACACATGATGGCGTCGCGAAGTTGGCGGCGCAACTTCCGAATTTCTTTCATCGGACGTCTTATCGTGCGATGTCGTTCGTCAATAAGAAACATCGCGTGCTCTGTCCCGTTCTTACCGTAGTTCTTTTCGTAAGGTTTACTTCGCCGAATATTGGCGAGTATACGCGTCGTGTGCGTGTGTTACGCATATCGAGGGAATTCCGAGCAAAATCCGCGCGATCTGTGTTTATTATAATAATTAGCATGTATCTGATTCATATGCTTGTTCCGGGTCACGAGTGATTTATCGCGCGTATGTGTGCCATATAAATCTATGCATAATTCCGTAGCGAAATTGCGACAGATGTCGTTCGCAGTTGTTTTTCCGCTCGCACATGTGTCAAACATATAAAGTGTCGTACATTAAGTGAAAGTTGAAATTTGTGCCGACATTTTAAGAAAGTATTCATCGAGATCCTTGACGTATATGAAGTTTAATTATATTTTGAACATGGAAGAGAAAAACGTGTATTTTCGGTGTATTTCGCTTTTTTATTTCCGGAAAGGCAAAAACGCGTCGCAAACTCACAAAAAGATATGCGCCGTATACGGAGAGAATGCCGTAAGCGAAAGTATGTCGGAAGTGGTTTACGAAATTTCGTTGCGGAAGTTTTGATTTCCAAGATGCTCCTCGCTCTGGTCGGCCAGTCACTACTGATGTCGATCAAATCAAGGCTTTAATCGACTCCGACCAGCATTTGACGACTACAGAGATCGGACATAACTTCAACATTGACCAATCAACTGTTTTGAGACATTTACGAAAGCTTAGGATGATAAACAAGCTTGATGTTTGGGTGCTGCACGAACTGAGCGAAAATAATTTAATGGACCAAATTTCAGCTTGCGATTTGCTGCTCAAATGCCATAAAAACGAACCATTTTTTAAGCGAATGATCACTGGCAATAAAAAGTGAACTGTCTACAACAATGTTAGTCGAAAAAAATTATAGTCGAAACGCTGGGAGGCTGCTCAGACGGTCGCAAAGGCTAGATTACAGCCGAAGAAGGTCATGCTCTGTATCTGGTGGGGTTGGAAAGGAATCGTCTATTATGAGCTGCTGCCATCCAATAAAACGATTGATTCGATCAAGTACTGCTAACAACTGACCAAATTAAAGCGAGTAATCGATGAGAAGCGGCCCGAATTGGCGAACAGAAAGGACGTTGTGTTCCACCAGAACAATGCTAGATCACACGTTTCTCTGATGACCCGGCAAAAGTTGTTGCGGCCTGGGTGGGATTTTGGTGCACCCACCGTATAATTCGGACTTTGCACTTTCAGACTATCACTTGTTCTGGGCGCTACTGAACAATTTGAATAATAAAACCTTCAGTTCCCTGGACGTCTTCAAAAACCACTTGGATGACTTCTTTGCCCAAAGATCTCAGAACTTCTATGAAAGAGAGATAATGAAACTCGTGGAGAGATGGCAGAAAGTTATTGAACCGAATGGAATATATTTAGTTGATTAAAATCGCTTGTTTTGCTAAATATTTTGCGTTTGAAATTTATTCGATTTTCGCTACGGAATTATGCATAGACCCAATATTATCTGAGAAGTCCAGGGCGAGAGGTATCTGCGACTTCTTCCATCTTCAATTAACGAAATTTTATATCGCAATTATGTACGATAATTTTTTTCAAAATGGTTGATACAGCAAAAGCATGCAAAATTGGAAAATAAAGGTTCAAATTTGCGACGGCATCAGGCGAAAATCAAATGCCGCAACCTGATAGGTTATCATCATCATTAAAAGCACGAGTTATTTGCAGTTGAAGAAAAAGTCAGTTTTTTACTTTAAATGCGAATAACTCGGCGAAAAATCATTGTTTCGAAAAGATTGAAAAAGCATTTTAAAGAGGAGACTCTGTACCATCACATGCTTTCTAGCAGCAATGAGTTATGATATTTGACTCTCGTCATGTGCCGTGGCAAATTCGGACCAATATTTTTCAATTTCGCATTCTCTCGCTTTGTCATCTGCCATTTTCAATAAATTTATCGCTACATTGAAATAAATCAATTCTTTAAGTAAAGATCCCAAGCTTTATTTTCATTCTTTTCAGACCTTTCTATTTTTAATATTTACGAGGTTATCGTCATTTGAAATTTAGTGATTTTTTTCCAAATTTTAAGTATACCGCTTTCTTTTCGACTGTACGTATATCTCGGAAACTACAGGGTGTATAAAAAGTATCGGGGTGGTGAAATATCATAAAAACCAAGCATTTTAGAAAAAATGTTTCAAATAAAAATTATAGGGTTTCAAAAGATCTATTTACTGACATTATGAGTTTGACCTTGAGTGGTGTCGCCAAAGTCAGAACAAGATCACCTTGAATTTTTTAAATGGGACCCTCTATTTTTTATTGTATATTCTTGTAACCCTTCTTCAGACCTTTTCAAAGCACTATAATTTTTTCTACTTTGAATAAGCTGTTTCAAAATTATCGAACTTTTTATAATAAGATCCAGCCAAGACAAGATCAAAAAAGTATTCAGCCAGCCAAGACAAGATCAAAGAAGTGTCCAGTCAGCTAGGCAAGATGATCATAAAGGAAAACTAGCAATTGATTAATGTATCAAATGCTCAAATTGTTCACCATTCATTGTTTGACAATATGCTCGATGATAAAAACTTGAAACAGCATCTTCTTACAAAAACGTTTGAGCATAATCTACGAGTACGTAGTTGAGTTAATCTCTAAAAGAAAAAGTAAAGTCTAACGAATAAGCTAAGAAACAAAAAGATTTATCCAATAAACAGAAATTTGTATTAATTAGATAAATAAATTCAATTAAAGAAAGAAAAATCAGTAAGAAAAATAATTTATCTTTTCCGTATGAAATAATGCGTATCATGTACAAGTAATGTGTTTTACTTCAAGTCAAATTCATTGCAATTGATTTGAAATGATTCGAAGGTGAATTTTAGTGGTGTTATAAATTTAGTACATTAGTATTATTTTTTAATATTACATATGTCTGAAATATAAGTCACGAAATTGCTCCAGTCGCTGGCTAGACATCTTAGAAAGAGCTCGATAACTTTGAAACGGCTTACTTAAAATGGAAAAAATTATAGTACTTTGAAAAAGTCTATAAAAAAGGGCCATAAGAATATGCAATAAAAAATAAGGAATCCCATTTAAAAAATTCAATATAACCTTGTTCTGATCTTAGCGATGCCACCCAAGGTCAAACTCATAATGTCAGTAAATAGATCTTTTGAAACCCTAAAATTTTTATTTGAAACATTTTTTTCTAAAATGCTTAGTTTTTGTGAAATTTCACCATCCCGGTACTTTTTATACACCCTGTATAAGAGATCCTCATATAATTGTATTAAGAAAAGCTATTCAGAATTTCATTCATCATAACATATTTCAAGATGAAAAACATCAAAGGTATTACCTTTTATGAATATTTATCAAAAATCGTATCTCTTATTTTGGTCGAGATTACAATATATTTCAAGCTTATTAAACTCGAAGGGAGGAGGGGTACTTCCATGTGTTTCTTTGTTAAATGAGAGGAAACATACTCGAAATAGACTGAAGACCTGTTCTGTACCGCACGTGCTGCCGTGCTGCATGGCGGGCGACCGGGTTCTCAGGCGCCAGTTTCTTGCAGGCGAGCACGCCTTGCAAAAGAATGGTGTAAAATCTTAGTTTTCGAATAAGTGATGCATAATACAATTCACTCTTTTGAATGTTACAAAAGTACTTCATAGTTCTTTTGTCAAATATGAAATATTAGATTTATTCAGGGTTGGGAAAGTTACTTCGTAAAAGTAATTAGTTACAGTTACAGTTACTTAAAAAATAATGAGTCGTTACTTTTCAATTACTTTTCCATAATAAATGTGCTATTATTTTAAATTTCGTAATTGTGTAAATTTCAAATTAATTTAAATTATACCTTAGTTAATTATACTTTATTATGAATATAAAATGTTATACATTACAATGTTACTTTATTATAAATATATTGAATAATGAATAAACATACTGAATATATACATGGGACGTTCCGCGTCAACCGGATCACCAGCGGCCTAAAAAATTGACGCATCGGATTGGGACGTGTGAGGGCTTGAATTGTTTGTCTACTCGAATACTTTCAGAAGCAACATGGTCTTTCCGGAAATTCAAAATGGTGGCTTCCAGGTGGCACTAAATATACCGAAAGACGCACGAGAACCATAATATATTTTCAATCAAATCACGAGAAACTCCGAATTTGTAACAGAAAATACGATAACTCATATATTTTGATCCGTTAAATCTGAATCTAAGACCAGAATTGCCCTTAAACGTCGCAATTCTTACCTAATCCCCAAAAACGGCTCAAAAACCTCTAAAACCTCTAAAAACAATCAAAAGCGGGTATCCTGATACTGTGTTTTGGATATAGAGCCATTCAAAATAGGTTCTAATACTAGTACCTGGTTCATCGAGTCTAAATTATATACTACGATCACCCTGGAACGTCACAGTTGCTCCCAAACCACAAAAAGGACCTCAAAAATCCTTAAAAACGATCTGAAAGTAAGACTGTGATGCTGTCTAACAGAGACTGTTGAAAGAACTTAATGACTGCAAAGATGATCAGAAGTTTGCGATCGTACGCGCTGTAACGCGCTCCGTATTGTTGAGTTTGTGTGAAAAGAACTATATGGGCTACCACACCCCATCTTCAAGCTGTTCAAGAGCAGCGCCTATGGCTGAGCCTGAAGTATCGGTGATGAGTACAAGCGGGGTTGCATGAGCCAAGAAAGCTGGTTTGACGGCTGAGGCAATATTCTTCTTGGAAGACTCGAACCAGAAAGAAACCTGAAAGCGACCAACACGGCATTTTTGGCGACACCGATTTTTCGTACTGGGAATGGGCGCCATCTGCATTCATTTTGAGAGGGGAACTACGATGCTACATCCACTTTTAGGTCTCGGCGGTAAAACCTGCATCTGGTGGCTGTCCGTGCTACATTCACTTTCAGGCGGTTTATGTCCGTGCTACAACTATAATAGCGTATTTGATAAGCACGGTCTCGCGCATTGTTATGGGTTTGTAACATGAATTAACATGTTAACATGCGCAAAGAAAATAAGAATTGAGATTGTGTACGATTAATATCATGAAAATTATATACGATTTATATCGATATATAAATATATGATAATAAGATGATATTTTGTACCCAAAATTATTTTCTCAAAATATTTCAGCGTTACGTTAGTATTTATTTATACTCCGGCAAGTGTTTTCTAGCGCAATTGTGTCCGTGTGCGTTTAAGGTGTGTGTGACGTACGTATGCGTACGCACTCACACATACACATACACAGACACGTGTTATACGCAACAGAGAGAATTTCAGGGCATATGCTTAAATATTTTTCAATCGCCGTACGTTCTATATAAGAATGAGTCGGCACACACACACACACACACACGCACACGCACACGCACACATGCACAGAAACTGCTCCCGTCTACCCGTCTAAGGCCTTGCCCACCGCTCAACTTGTTTCGACAAGTCAAGCGAGAGAGAGAGAGAGAGGAGAGAGAGAGAGAGAGAGAGAGGAGAGAGAGAGAGAGAGGGGGGGAGCCAAGGAGGGAGGGAGGGAGGGACAGAGAGGGGAGAGAGGGAATGTGTTCGCTTCATAGACATAGTACATCTAGACTGCGTATTCTCCCAAGTTTCAAGAGTGGGAGTATGACTCTCGTAGAAAAGGAAGCACTCTGTTTTTACTGTTCGTTCTCTCTCGCACAGTCCCGATGAAAGGGGTATAGGGGAGGCAATTGCTGTATAGTAACCACCGTCAATCATCAGCTTATAGTGGCCCAGGAAGTCTGTTCTCAATAGTCGGCGGTCCGGACATCTGCGATGACAAAAGTCCAGCTGAATGCTCTGCGCAGGCCGAGGTTGAGTGTGAGAGCGTGTTGACCATAAGTGGCGATGGTTGAAAGGTTGACAGCATAAAGCGTTAGCTCCTGTACGGAGAGCTTCTTACGCATAGTTGACTTGGGCAGCAACGAGACGATCGAGCCAGAGTCCACCAGGAACTTGAGCTGCGTTTTGCGGTCGTAAACATGCAGGCGGTTTTCTGAAGGTGTAGTGCCGGCGTGGGTGGCTTGCATGGACGCCGGCGAAGTTAGTTTTCCGAGCCTGGTGTACTGCAGAAGGTGCACGGTTTGAGGCACCTCTGTACCTAGTTGCCCCAACGTCAATAGTAGTGGCAGGCATCTCCTTGCGCTGAGGGCGAGCGCGCGCGGTGACGTGAGCCGCTTCGAGTACGCTCTTGCTGAGGCTGCTGCTGGTGTAGATTGTCCAGGATCTCCCTGTTTAGAGAGATGAGCTGTGCCATAGTGATGCGCAGCGAGGCCGGTTCCGCCGCGAGGCGATCCTCTTTGCTAGCGGACTTCTGGAACGGCTCGTGGAAGCCATTGATGGTACGGTACGGACTTAATGAGCTCGTCCGCAGCAACTGCGAGTTCCTCAAGGCTGGGAGCCTTGAAAATCCTGAGGAAGCGCTGTGCGTTTGCCGTGAGTAGATCGAGTCATTGACCCTGAACACGTCGTCTGGCACTCGATCTCCGGCCAGGGCACGCATGTGGCGAAGAAGCTGCGACGGCCTTTTGTCGCCGAGTTTGAGCTGTGTGAAGAACTTCAGGAGCTGGCGGCAGAGTCGGTGAGACGAGCCAGGATAGTGTCCTTAAGGCGCGCATATTTGGCCTCACTCGGCGGCACCCGGATGACGTCCTCGACCTCCTGGAGGGACTCAAGGTCGAGCATGGCGACGACCATGTTACACCTCGTGTCATCCCTGCGAACATGGTGCAGGTGGAAGGCAGCTTTGACCTGCACGAACCAGAGTTCTGGCTTTGCGCGCCAGAAAGGAGGAAGTCACCTGCACGAACCAGAGTTCTGGCTTTGCGCGCCAGAAAGGAGGGAGTCACAATTGCTGACTGCCTTGACGGCGGTTGCTGGTGTTGTCTGCGGAGGAGTCATCGGAGGTGGCCTCTGATGCTATTTGCCGGTGATCGACTGGGCGTAGCCTTGCAGCTCATGCTGCGACGATTTCAAGGTCAGAGTACTGGCCGACGAATCTTTGAGCCCTCGCGGTGGTGAGCGGCGCATCGGGTACCAAGGAAACACCGAGGAGATGAAGAAGCCGCACTGACACGCACTTGATGCACGCACTCCAAAAGAAAACTGCCCAATACCAGCCGATACCCAGTGAGAAATGATTCGTCGAACGACGTCGAAACGAGGTCGAATCGACGTCGATTTGAAGATTCGATATCGATTCGACATCGTTTCGACATCGATTAACGAATCATTTCTCACTGGGTACCGCGTATCACGTCGGGGTCACAACTGAAGGGAGCATCTGGGTGGCCCGCCTTTTAGAACTCAGAAGGAAGGCGAAGCGGTAGGACAGGAAAGAAAGGTGCACAGATTTTACGACACTATTAGATAATGTTCGCTTTATTGCACACGGTACACAATGTCGCGGCGAGGTTAGGCTCGACTCGATAAGTCAGGATCTGAGGATCTGATCGTCAATTGTTTTTCGATTGTTTTGGCGCGACGCGGACTAGGAAGGAACAGTGGCGCGGTTACGTGGTGCTGTTTAGAACAGCGGCCGCGGTTGCTGAAGCTGCTTGCGTCTGCCGCTAGATGGCGCGGTAGCACAGGGCTTGTGCTGAGGCGCCACACATTCATTTTCTCTTGATGTATGCGTGACGTCATGGCCGCCATCTTGCCCAAAGAAGCGATAAAAAAATTCTGCTGAAAGGAGTATCGATAATAAAAAATATTGTACCAATGAATATTTGACTTTGCTTGAAGTTTTTGCAATTTGCAATAACGGCTCCAAAAATGAATTGAACAATGCTATGGTGATTATGCCTAACGTCGTTGCGTGAAAGTAAGTGTATTTATCGATATACCTTTGAAACACGTCCCTCTCACTTGGCTTTGCGCACCAATAATAATCTTCCATCTGCGCAATCACGGTCTGAAAAACCATCCATTTGATCTCGAAATCATACCAATTATCTAAATCGATCTATCATTTGAACGTCAACGTCGTCAAATGAAAACATTATTTTTGGCATCATTTCTTTTCTAATGTCATTATTCAATTTTCTTATTACATCATATTAAGAGAAAATATTATTCCAATTTTTTATAAGATATCATTTTTACCAAAAAATACCGCAAGAATACGTCATTTATCCTTTTATTACATAACGAATTCTTGGCACTTCGCATAAGAAGACGTGTCGTCTTCGACAAAAGCGTATTATAATGATTAATATGATAATAATTAAAATATTAATAACCACACAAAAATTATACAGCACTTGATGGACGATTTTTCACGATTTCTTACTTGCAAACGATCATGCTGTAGAGTAAACAGCAAGATTTGCAGTGGCACTTCGAACATAATATCTATCGCGCAGGTCGACTGCATGAACATACGCACATTCTCAACACGATAAATAATCGTGTAGACCAATTCAACTATCAACAATATTGCATGTAAACTGAAAAACAGACGAAACAATCTGTCACTCATAATCTAAGATTTCGTCGCGTTCCGAGCCATCGGCCAACAACAAACAAACTTCAAATCCAATTTGAGGAACGCAATAATTTTCTCCAATGTCATTCCCTTCATGTTGTTCGAACTTGTTTCTCTCGCAGCGAGTAATCGCCCGTTGAATTTTCATAAACCAGAAGTATCCCGATACTTCGTTCGTACAGCTCTCGCAATTCCGCGGAGAACTTTTCTTGCAATAAACGAAGAAAACTCGAGAGACCGGGAATTTATTTCATTCTTAATATTCTTCCTCGCATTTACCGACGATGTTAGAGATATCTCGTGTATTACGCGGCGTTTAGAAATGGTTATTATTCATCCTATCATTTTCCTATCTTTCCAGCGTACGAGCATACAGATTAATAAATTATAACATCGGCAATAATTACGCGAACGTGAAACGCGTTCTATAGCGACTCCTTTCCATTTTTCCTTCTATCTTTTCTGGAATTATCGTTGCAGTTGCACCTCGGAACGATAACGTGAGTAGAAACACATAAATGTTATAGCAAGGGTTTAAATACAATCGATGTTTTGATTATCTGTAGCTAATTTTAGTCACGGTGGAAGAGTATGACATATTCGACATAACGAAAATATAACAATTATCTCTGAGACTATGTGAGAGATTTATAAATCATGTCGAATGTTTAAATAAGCAGGTAGACTGTACGTTTATGTAAATGTACGTGTAGATCTTTTACATAGATAGCTAAATTGTCGAATTATCCAAAATAATTTTTCATTATCTAAATCGTTAGAGTGCAAAAGTAATTAATTTTTAAAGTCACACAAAATTATAAGTATTAGTTACTCTAAAATAAATTTGAAATAATTGCGTATAATTTTATTCTTTTATAAGAATAGGACGGAAAGTGTGTAATATAATAATATATTGTTTATTGTTAAAGTTTCTTTACTTTCTTATCTTTCACGAAATTAAAGGAACAATCACAACTGGTTTGCAAAATTATTTTATCGATCAAATTTTTTTTTTCATTTTGGGCAATTAGTATATTCATCTATACTATTTTGCTACATAGATTAAACTTGTCCCATGTCAAGAAATAGCGGTTTATTGCTCTTTGGATCATTCTTCATCCTCGGAAAGAATAATTCGGAACGTCGTTAAGTAAGAGAATGCGGTTGAAATATACTGTAGAAAGAAAGAATCGTGGACGAATTAATTAAATTCACATGTTCTTTTCTTGATGACATGATTCGTTATCTTACCGAAGCATAATGTTGAAAGGTCAGAGCCTTCAATAGACCGGGGACGGATATAACAATAGGTTGTTGGCATCGAAGCAACGTATACAGTATAATCTTTCGTGTATCAATACCCTGGTTATACCATAAAGAATTGTACGCAGATTCGGCGATGTTGGCACTCTGAAAAGTACCCCCCCCCATCCAATATGTATAAAAATATATATTCTATATATTTCTTTAATAATTTTTTTAATAATTAAATATACGTATATAAGGTGTTTGATAACTCATGTGGCCATAGCTAATGGAGATGTAAAATTAATTGAGATAAACAAAAAAAACAAAAACTGTTTTGTAATATCCCCAATAATTATCGAGTTATTAATTATAAAAAATCTGACGAATTCGCGCACTGAGATGATATTGGAGGAGCATAACTTTTGGACTATAATAGATGTTTAGATTATTAGGATATTATAATAGGAGCATAATTGAACTAAAGCGTGGTCCAGTCGATAAAGTAACTGTTACCGACGCGTAGCAAGATATAGGAGCGACGAGATAAAACATAAATAGCGGCATGTTGTCCTTATCCTTGCCGCACACCAACAAAATTCAGTAATTTGCTAGATCGAATGGGTTTCGCTCTTGGCTGTAACGCTTCTCCAATCATCTATCTCGACGTGTGCTCGTCATATTCGTAATTATGTAATTTATCATATTTGTAAAAGTAATATTGTAATTAATAACTCGATAATTATTGAAAAAATCACAAAATGGTATAGGACTTTTAAATTTATTTTAATTTATTCTATGTCTTCACGAATTTCTCGTAACGAGTTATAAGACATTCTGTATATATTTTTATATAGAGTCTTTAGTAACTCATGTAACGATAGCAATGGAGCAATGGAGACATAAAGCTGATTGAGATAAAAAATAATAAGTCAAATACCATTTTGCAAAAATAGTAAAAGTGACCAAGTTATTTATGGAAAAAATTGAATGAATTAATATGCGCCACGGCAGTAGTAGATGGCGTACTTGGCTGCTCGAACTTATAGCGTGGCTCGCCATGCTTAGTAATAGTTGCCGGCATGCAGTAAAAGGAAAAAATAGCTGCACGCCAACAATTATTGTTATACGAAGTAAACTGCTACAAGCTCAAGCGTCTAAGCATGCCACCCATTACTGCCATGGCAGACGCTAATTCATTTGATTGTTTCCATACGTAATTCGGCTTTCTGCAATTTTTGTAAAATGTTATTTGACTATTTTTTATCACAATCAGCTCTATGTCTCTATTGGCTATGGTTATATGAGTTACTAAACACTCTATATATATAAAAAATATAATTTATCGAGTTTTACAAATTTATTTTGTTTATTTACTGTCATATTTATTATTTATAATACAAGATGATTCAGGACAACTTGTCCTTAAAATGACATGTTCTTGAAATATTTCTAAGACGACTTTTTTCTCTTGCAAAATGTCATCCAAAGTTTTTGTCTTATAAATATAAGCAGAGAGAAACCTGAGAGCGGCCACTAGACTGGTTATATCGGGACGCTTTTTCCGACGCACTTCCTGAGAAAATGTGTGCACATTACATCCGTCCTGAGGGTAACTGCAAATCGTGCACGGTTCTTTTTCACTCTACTTCCTTAAGAAAGATAAAGTAAGTTAGAAAAGCGCAGACGATCAATCGTTCTCCATCTTTGTCTCACCACCGATAAGCAGACCGCGCGGCAAAAGTAGGCACGAGGCGAGTCAGCGGCGATCTTATCGCTAAGTTAGAATCTCCCCCGCCTCTTCGCTTTTTCATCTTTCACGCAACGCACTATCCGCAATTCGGGAAGAAATATTTTGAGACTGCGTAGACAACTTCTAGCAATAATACAAACCCAAATAGCACATGACGTCCTCAGGATTATCCTGAATATGTTCTAGGACGTCCTGGGACCAGGTGGGGACATTGTTATATCCATGGGACGTCCTGAAGATGTCCAAAGGACGTCCCATTCAGGACACTTTTGGGACATTCTCAGGACATACTCAAGAAAACACGAGGACGTCCTCGGGACAGCCACAGGACGAATATTCAGGAGAGTACAAAGATGTTCACTGTGAGGTACTAAGGACATCCTGGGGACGTTCTGTGGATCAGATTTACAGGACACCTTTATAACATTCGCAGGTCATATTTAGGAGAGAACGATGATGTTTTCGGAACGCTTTCAGGATATCTTCAAGACAAATTCAGGGCAACGCAAAGACATTGTCGAGAGAGCTATAGGACGTCTAGTATAGTCGTACTTGTGTACGTGTGTGTGCGTGTACAGAAATTTCATCAACTCCAATTATAAATGAGCTGTATATATATTTCTCTGGTATATATACATTTGTTATAAATAATATTAACTTACTAACTGAACATAAATCTTTGCAATATAATCTTTGTAATACAATAAACTATAAATAAATAAACTTATACTTGTTCTATCACACAAAAATAGTGTGTAATAAAATAATTTTCAAGCTCCTTGGAGCTTAAATCAAACGTAAAAATAATTTTATGGAGGATTCACACTGCATTTGACGTTCGACGTATCGACGATTCGATATCTAATAGGAGAACAGCTTAACCTCTTCTGTGGCTATACTAAAGTCTTTTTTTGGAAGAAAAAAACGGACTGAATTAATTCACACACCTAATATGTACAAACTTTCATTTATTAACGAATTATCTCGTTCTAATAATAATTAAGAAAAGCGTTTGAGTCACGTCAGCTCGCGGCGACGGCTCGTGACTCTCTCTCAACTGTTGTTGTTTTCTTCTTATCGATTTTTCGTCATCCAGACAATCTTCCTTCAGTTGTCAAAATCAACATCAGATGCCTAAGGTTCGCGGACAACGAACGTTGCCACAAATCTTGTGGCTCGGATACAACAATATATTTCGGCCTTTTACGAATGTATTCTGGATATCACTAAATCCCTTATAGTATATCTATTGGACGTACCTAGGATCAAATTTTGGTATGTGGGTTGGGACTGAAAAAATCTCGATCGGTTCAACTATTGTTAAGATATGAATATCTCACCTCGTTTCAACTCGCAGTTTCGCGTAATATAGGCACGATGTGCCTCTTGATAGCGAATGAGATGTTTTAAATTAATTATTATATTAAATTAATTGTATAAAATCATATAAAATTATATAAAATGTTATAATATTAAATTAAATATGATTAAATTAAAATGTATTAGTATTTTAACATTTGAGAATAAAATATTTGATTACAGGAATATTCCCAAACTGGAAAATAAACTTTAAAAATACAAACGAAAAAAACGGAAAGTAGTAAAAAGGGGGAAGAATATTATTCACGGTTTGAAAAGCATAAAATATTCTTACTTTCAAGAAAACCGACGAATTTGTATTCCTTTGTAAAGATTATTTAACTTGAGAATAACAGCTTTCGCCACTTGCAATTAGTATGTGTTTTCATAATAATAAAGAGTTGTATTTTCAATTTCAATTTTTCAATTTGGTTCGATTGCGAGTTATAAATTTTCTTCCCTCTTCGTGGCGGACAAAGTTAAAGAGAACAAAGGTTAGCACTCTGTCGGTCGCAGTCAAACGCCGATGAATTGCGCCATTCCTACCTATCTCTTGTATCCGACTTCTAATAAGCAAACTACTTATCTTTATAATTCCAAAACTGAACTTCGGATAATATCTTGCAAAAGAAGAAATTGTCTTAGAACTTGTTTAAGAACATGTCATTTCAAGAATAATAAGTTGTTCTGAATCACTCTGTGTAGTATAATATGTTGCAGGGAAAAAGGCAAAATGAGTTTTTCACTCGTATACTTACCGTCCTCATCAAGTGATCAGCCGGCCAAGTGCACAAAAGTACCTTCGTCAACGACGAAGAACACACGATTATATACTGAATTTTGATGGATGGCGGAAGTCGCTGTTTCATAAATGTTCAATAGATAATTTGCAAATGAATATTATCCCTTCCTTTCTCTTCCTCACTCCCTACTCTCTCTCTTTCTCAATGTTATTTAAAAAATTTTTATACATACACTGAGAAACGTAACGCCACCGAATACTAAAGCTGCGGTGCTAACACCTAACGATGACAACACCACATGTGCTATAGAATTGGTCACTTCCCTCGCATATCTAAAAAGATTCATTTATTAAATGTCTATTCCGGCTTTTTTTTATCAAAATTCTACAATTAGTAAAATCGTACGAAAGAGAAACATTTCCGCGTGAAATATACTCACCCGCAAGAAAAAACGGGCCACTAAATTTCAACACAATTTTCTAACATCTTTCAATAGCAATAACTCAGTCAAAAATTATCGTATTGAGATGAAACGAAGTTCAAATTAAAGCTTGAGCATTTTTTGTCAACAACTAAAAATCTAAAAATGAATTATAAAAAATAATTTATCAAATGGCGGATGTTGAAAATAAACTTCGATTAATGAGAAAAAATCTGTTTTTTAACTGTTGCATTGCTTAGGGGAATCCGTTCTCTGGCACAAAAATATATGAAGTTTAAAGCTCATTTATTTCCTATCAAATTTATATTTTAATCATTTTTCTACGATCTTTTTTGGTAACGTTATACCGTTTTGAAGAAAATGTTACAAAATGGACAACCTTTTCTTGTAAAGTCTGCGGTTCAGAATAAAAATTATCATGGAAAACTTTTTCAAAAAGGAAATTAACATGTAACTCGATCAAGATGTTCCACGTGATAGTAGATGATCAGATTTAAATCTCGTGTGAATGCATGCGTGTGTATATGTCCTGCTCTTAACATTATCCAAGATCAATGACGTAGACGTGGCAGGAATTTGATCCCGTGTGTGTGCGTGTGTGTGTGTGTGTGTGTCTAACAAGTTGTAAGTTTAATAATGCGTATTGTCTCCTCTCGTATTTAACAATTCTTCTGTTCGTTGGGGCATACTGTAAATCAAATTTCTGATTTCATTTTGTTCTATATTGTTCCATTCTTCTTGCAAAGCATTGCGAAATGCTGCTAACGTTTGAGTATTATATTTTCTTATTCTTCGTTTCAACATGCTGCTCATAAATGCTCGATAGGATTCATATCCGGATTCATAACATTTTCTTTAAAACGGCATAACTTTGTCAAAAAAAGTCGTAGAAAAATGATTAAAATATGGATTTGTTAGGAAATAAATGAGCTTTAAACCTTATACATTTTTGTGCCAAAGAGCGGATATTCCCCTGAGCAATACAACAGTTAAAAAACAAATTTTTTCTCATTAATCGAAGTATGTTTTCAACATCCGCCATTTTGTAAACCATTTTTTATAATTCACTTTTAGGTTTTTGGTTGTTGACAAGAAATGCCCAAGCTTTAATTCACCTTTTTGAGTTTTGTTTCATCTCAATACGATAATTTTTGGCTGAGTTATTGCTATTGAAAGATGTTAGAAAATTGTGTTAAAATTTAGTGGCCCGTTTTCTTTTGTGGGTGAGTATATAATTTTACGTAGATATAAAATTTTCGTTATATTACGAGATAAAAAAATCAACAAAAATTAATTACTTAGTTGAATTAAATATCTGAGCTATTAATAATCGTAACTGATTGGATTTTTACTAGAATCTCACTTTGAATCCCAATTCAAATCTCAAGCATACCTTAAGATATCTTGGTGCTTCTGTATGTATGCTTTACACTCGGCATAATCCGCAGCTGTGCGAAATTTATTGGACAAGATCTCAAAACGTGCTGTCGTGAACCACAGCAGAAGTGCGAGGAAAACGTTAGAACATACTTGGCAATAAACCTGATACATCCCGAGCGCTTGGTGGAAATAAATGATCGCCGTCATCGGTTGATAATCAACACGAAACGGATATTCTATTTCCAGTGGGAACGTATGGGATCGCATGAGCGGCACCACGAGTGAACCAACTAAAGACGCAGTAGTGAGAGCCAACGTAATACCATAGAAGGACGTGTATTTATTGCAATATTGTTGGATCACGTCTCTCTCCTCGACAGTCGTTCGTTCATAGTACTCTTCCATCTCGCAAATAACATTCTGCAAAAAAATCGCGACTTCGTCAAGATGTATAATACCATAACCGTACCAAAATACATTTCAAAGGTACGTCCTTGTTATTGAGAGACGATCTATTTCATATTTTAAGTTTTTTGCAAAAAGCTCGTCGGACATTTTAAAGGATTAAGAACGAAGTTATGTATTTCAAGATATTAAATATTTTTTTTAAATCTCAGTGTTAATAATTTTTACAAATAATTTTTTTAAATCTCAGTGTTAATAATTTTTACAAATGAAGTGGACAACATTGAATGAGAATTCTTTTAGATATCTTTAATATGACTTTTCTATTTTGTTTTCAATATTAATATCACTTGATATCAGTACTATCTACAAGTCAGAATTTAATCAGAACTTTTTAAAAATGACAAATCTTTTGTAGAAATCTGATGCTACGCTTTTATAACCAATATGTAAAAACAACAGATTCTTACTTGCAAACGATCGTATTTCTGTGTAAACAGACATGTCTGCAGCGGTACCTCGCAAAAGATACCCAGCGCACAAGCCAATTGCATGATCAGGAAGACATCGTCGAGATGGTTACTAATCGAATATGTCAATTCGACGACCACGAGCACGCCGTTCACCACTGACAAAAATCGAAATATCCTGTCGAGAGTGACCTGGAAGCTCGTGGCAGTTCGCGATAGTGGCCAACAACAGGCAAACTTAAGATGCACCCGCAAAAACGTTATAATTTTGTCCAATGTCGGCGCGTCTTTCATGCCAATTATCACTGGAATTTTTCTTCGTGAGGCGATATAGACGTAGACACTTTTTCGGTCGTGACTATTATCCTCGAGACTTTCGCTTGACAGTTTTCACAGAGAACTTACCGCACGATAAGCGAGGAAATTTTAACGCACGCTTTTTCTTAGAACAACGTAAAGTACACTTACGAGATGAGAAATATTTCAGAGGATTATTATATAATGCAAACGACTGTTACATTTGTTACGCTAGATCTCCTCTTTTTTGAGATTATGCACGAGCGTGTGTAGATTAATAAGTCATGCAACTGATGAGTATCACGCATATAACGTGCCATAGTAACATCAGTTGTTTCCGACTCGATTTTCCGGTAGTTATCTTCGATATAAATTATTACAGGGCACTCTTTCTCACGCGATTCGTGTATATGTTCGTTTGAAATATGCTATTATAGAGAAGAGTTTTATTTAATTTACGCTTGATATACGTTCATCTTACTCTTTATAAAGTTTTTAAGTATGGCGAGGTAAGTCGACATATTTTACATTGCGTAAAAATATTATGGAAATATGTTCAAAAATATTGCAGAGAAGACTTCTTTGTTCGAATTTTTTCGTTAATTATTTTCTTATCTATATTTCTCTATGATTGTGTGTGTGCTTTCTTTTGAATTATAATTATTTTGTAATTGTAAAAGAAAATACACATTTAGAAAAGATAAATTCCTGAGTATATTACGAAAGTATCACAATAATTGTAAGTGAATATTCGTATACAGTTAAATCTATTATGATTAACCGATGCCGATCGGAGTTCAAAAAAATTCGAGAAACATCATGTTTCAACTAACAAAAGTAAATAATTGAATTTTGACCTTACTGAGTCTTTACAATAATTAACTTAGACAATAATTAACTCTATACTAGTTTTAACTTTACTTTCGCATTTTTGTAAACTTTTATCTTGCAAATAAGTTAAATGCGATCCCCCAGTATCGTTCGTAGCGTTAGAAAATACGAAAATCCTAAAGAAAAAACCTAAAAATACAAACACGTATAAACGTTCATTCATATCGCTCTTAACAAATCGCATCCGCAATTTACCTTGCCACAAAAATTGACAGAGATCGTAGGTATTATGTAGGCTTTAACCGTAACTGGTTTCTGACATCTTTGCATAATCATGAAAACATCTCGACGTATACTCGGCGTCGCGTACATCCACGGAATGTCGTAAATTCGCCAAGAAACCTCGTAAGCCTGTAAAAAAATTAAAATAAGAAAAAAGACAAAAATTGACGATAAATATATTTATTGGAAGTAAAAAAATGTCGGTTTAATCGGTACGATTGTTGTTAAAAATAATTTAAACAATAACCATGTTGGTCATCATCTCCGCTGCCCAGCAGCCGATGCAAAGTCTCATAAGACACAGAAAGATGATCGAGAGAAACTGGATCAGTTCCCAAAAGGGCAAGTTCTGCAATAAACCGGATAAAGCATGAGCTCGAAGGAGGAACTTATGTGAGGAACTTATAATTAAAAAATAATAAATTTCGGTAAATGCATACGCTCTAATTAATGTCTCCCTTAGTTGCACCAATTAGTTAACATTTGGATTTAACAGAAGGACATTGATGTTACCATTGTCCTGGAGGAGGAACGTAACTGGACGCTTGTTTTCACAAGCTCCAACGTACTCGCAAGTCTGCGGTGCAGATCAAGGATCGGAAAAGAGAATCCCTTTATCTGGCACGGGCGTACGTCGGTGGTCCTTTATTTAGGTCAAGGAACTGAATTCTTTTATCTGGGATAGGACCGTGAACGACAGTTGAGGGAGGGGAAAATTTTTCTTTAGAATAATTAGTAGAAAATCATGATTGCGTTATAATTACAAATTGCTCATTTCATTAATAGCTAAGCGGAAGTTCACAGTGAAGTATATCCGCTGGAATTTGTGAGGTTTTATATTAGATAAATCGGAAAGTTCCGTCCGTTTAGCGACAAGTAGCTATAGCTAGAACTGTCGTTAACCTGTAATGTCTAAACGAAGCTTAATAGTTTGTTTTGACATCTGTCAATAACATTCAGTACATAAAAGTATACGTTTGCATCAATAACATTATTTTTCACTGCATCGAAAATGTCGAAATTTGAGCCAAATAAACGTCATTTGCGCGAAGTATCAATCTTTTGCTTCAATTGAAAGAAAATTGCAGCTGAAGCTCATCGAATTCTTGTAGAAGTTTATGGTGATAATGCTCCTTCCGATAAAACATGCAGAGAATGGTTTCGATGCTTTAAAATTGGCGATTTTGATGTAGAGGACAAAGAGCGTTCTGGACGGCCAAAAGTATTTGAAGACGAAGAATTGCAAACATTGGTGGACGAAGACCCATGTCAAAAGCAACTTGCAGAAGCATTAAATTGTGCTCAATCTGTCATTTCCGATCGTTTGAAAGCCTTAGGAAAGGTTTACAAGGAAGGAAAATGGGTCCCATATGAACTGAAGCCAAGAGACATTGAAAGGCGAAAAATCACCTGCGAAATTCTGCTCGCTAGGCAACAAAGAAAGGGCTTTCCACATCGTATCATCACTGGGGATGAAAAATGGATTTATTTTGACAATCCTTATTTTGACCTTATGTATATAAACAATCGCGATCTGAATGACGGTTCTCGGTTATCCTAAAGGATATTCTGATACGGGAAGATCCGGTGGCCGGGAAGCACGAGGTGTAGAGGAAATTGCGGTGATGATGCTTCCGAAGAGCAAGAGTGAATGGGTATGAGGCCGCGGAGTAAGGCTGCGTGGAAACCACGTGTACCGCTTCGTAGAGGTGAGATCAGAGGAGAAGCTATCGGAGAAGGGCTCCAAAGTAGAGGAGAGCCTATAGAAGATCGGTCGTCTATGGAACTCAAGAATGTCGGAGAGTAAGAGATAGGAGGTGGACTCCCAGGGAGGGATTCAGGAAGGAACAAGGAAGAGAACGAGAAAGTCTTAAAGTGTCTGTCTTGATGTGTCGAAAAACATAATCCGGTCTCGGGTTGTCAATACTATAAACACGACCTCGAAATCCTTGCTGTCCGAGCAAAATTCCGTGTTCGTTATGTCCGACTGTGATCGAAAAAATTGGGCCACTGAAACCGGATTTCACGATTAAGGAAGAATGAGGGGGATAGAAAAAAAAGAAAGAAAAGAGAGAAAGAAGAAAAGAAAAAAAAATAAAAGGAAAGGGGTCAGTCAGGGAAAATAAAATATAAATAACTTACTGCTGCTTCTATGATATTTGTCGAAGATGAAGAGAGTAATTGTTGCGGGTCTATGGAGGTGGATGACCCAAGTTCTGCGCCAAGAATCGGGAGCTGGTTTCAGCTAGATTGTTCACAATGGTCCCAAAATACACGAGATCGTTGCACAGAATAATTAAAGGCTGGAGGAACACTAATATGTCTAAGCCACTAGTAGTCTAGATTGTTAGAAAAACCTTAAAGAGGTGCTGAAGAGGAGCTTCTGTCCTGGTTGCTGATCTGGCGAAAAGTGAAGTGGCCTTTTGGCTTTTCTCAAATCGTCAGCTTGGTTGAAAGAGTGGGGTTTTGGGAACTTGCTTCGGAAATTTAATTTTTATGTCCAAATATGGTTATAGAACTGTGTAGTGTATGCGTTATGTATTTTTAAAAAGTATAAAACACAACAGACTGTGCTTCAAATGTTTTTTAGAGGTGGGGGTTAAGAGTACGTTGCAGTGTCTTTAAGATAATTTTGTAGGAGATAGGATGCAAACGGCAATAAGAGGATTTCGAGAATCTCTTTGTTCTTACAAAAAAGCGCGGCAGCAATCTTATTAACATCGATATTTTTTTACCCGAGTTGTCCAATGATAAATAAGGGAATAGCTGAGTTCAGTTGCGGTTAAGAAGGATGTCGCGATATTGTTAACGTTGACTAAGCGCATGGGAAACAAGATCTGAGTTGGTTCAAGGATTTGTTAATATTTCCGGAGCATCGAAACTTCCAGAGATTCCAGGGCCATCGCGTCGTATGATAACATGCTTGATCTGACCATATAATAAATAATATAAAATTCAATTTTTCTTACTTATAAAAGAAGTCTACAGTACGCGGAGTCCGCAGGACGTAATATCGTTACGTCTTTACTTTCTTCCAATGCCGTTTTTTGTAATTAAATAAATGTTTGTTATTAAACTCACAATTCATACTTACATTTATAACCAGTAGACTGCAATTTATCGAATTGACGAAAACAACTACCACCGATTTCATGATCAGAAAGCCGATGACATATTCCATCTCTTGTGTATAACTAAATTGAAATTTCATGAAATAACACACTCATAAACACAATAACGTAAATTTCGCATCAATTATTATCATCGTTAATACTACAATAAAAAAGAATATTCAAAAAGATGTCTTGCGCAAAATGATCAACATACGCGAACACTTTCTGATGTGCATCGATGGCGGCTCGCAGCTTAGCAACGGTGAACACAGAATGCATTTGTATGCCTACCAAGCTAAACTTGAAGGTGGCATTCCACAATATGGTGATTATCATTAAGTCGATTTGTAACACAGAAAAGGCTTGTATAATAGAAAAGACGTTCAGTGTATAAACAAGGCACCAGGCCCACATTTCTGACATGGACAACGGATATATAGTATTGAGCGGAATCTGTCTTCTTTGCGATAACACTAATGGTGATAACGCGAACGTTATTGCACAGACGAAATATATTATCACCGCGCAGGTATAAACCACACGCGCGTAGAACATGAATTCTCGCCTCAAGATTTCCTCGTATGGAGAGCGTTCGTCGTCAGCACATTCCAACTCGGCTAACAATTTCTGCAAAAATGTGCCATCTGTTGTTCATATCATGTTATACCGAACGATTACAAATAGATTGGACAAACAAAAAATATAAGACTGCAAAGTAATATACGTAAAAATCGAAATATAAATTAAAAATGAATATAGGATAAAAAGTAGCGGTTGTAACTGTTAATAGTACTCGCAAATAGCGAGGTAAATATGCTCAATTGAAACATAGTATGTACAGGATAAGCCAAATAAAGTTACAGCTCAATATCTCTAAAACGACTAGATGGATTTTAATATTTTTGGATTTAGTCTTCTCAGCTCGCCCTTTCATATGGCCTTATTTTCATTTTACGCAATCACCTTCGCGCGACGTGGGAGGCACCAACTTCGTTTTCTTAAGTGGCATCCGCAAAAATTTTTACATTAGTAGTAGTAAAGCAAGACGGGTCTGACTCAATTTGCAAAACATTTTGCAAAATCCGCTCTTTATTAATTAAATATTTTCAATCATCATAACCCCCTTTCCTAGAATTTGTTGCTTCTATGAGCAAGATGACGGCCGTGACGTCACGCTATGGGTAAGATGGCGGCCGTGACGTCACGCATATGTCCAGAGAAAAATGTGCCGGGATGTTGCTAGACTCGAAAAGCCTGAGCCCTCGCGGTTACTATTCAACGCTCCAAACCCTCTTAAGACCACCGTCGTCTGTTGCTAGTAGAGACGTCTAGTGAAGGTTTTTAAAATGTGTATGATGACGTCACGAGAGAAAAAGCTGCCGAGATGTTGCTGAGACTCGAAACCTGGGCCCTCGCAGTTATTACCCAACGCTCCAACCTTCTAGACCACCGTCGCCTGTTGATAGTAGTGTCTAGTGAAGGTTCTTATAGTGTATATGATGACGTCACGAAAGAAAAAATGTGCTAGGTGTTGCTAGACTTGAACCTAGGACCTCGCGGTTACTATTCAACGCCCCTATCTCCTAGACCACCGTTGCTTGTTGCTTGTAGACGTCTAGTGAAGGTTCTTGTAGTGTGTATGATGACGTCACGTATACGTCAAAAGAAAAAAAATTAGTCAAGACCGAGCCATACTCGAACCTGAACCTTTCGTTTACTACGCAATGGTCTTACTACCTAGACTACCGTGGACTCTTACTAATGGACATGCAGTGAAGCTTCTCAAAGTGCGTATGATGACGTCACATATACGTCAAAGAAAAAATAAATTTAAACCAAGATTCGAACCTGAAACTTTCGTTTACTATGTGGCCCTACCACCTAGACCATCTGTAGATCTGTGCTTGCGGACGCGCACAGTGAAGTTTCTTACAGTGTGTGAGACGTCACGTATACGTCGAAAGAAAAAATAAATCGAAAACTAAACCAGACTCGAAGCCGGACCCTTCATTTACTGTGCAATGGTCCTACCACTTAGACCACCGTAGACTCTTGTTAGGGAGAGCGCGCAGTAAAGCTTCTCAAACTGTATATTACAATAACGGACAGAGTGGGAGGGACATAGTCCTCATCTGCAGTTTTTCAGCGACTACTATCAAAACGTATATTGAACCATTATTGAACATCTATCGAACGTTTACTGTACCATATCGAACCATTATTAAATGTCTATTAAATATCTACCATTCCGTATCGAACCACTGTCAAACGTCTATCGAACATCTCTCGAACATCTAATAAGCATCATACCACAAATCCGGTATTTTTAAGATACCCTGTATAATATATAAATATAAATATATAAGTATATAATATATAAATATAAATACATATTTATATTCATATATTTATATATATATTTATTTATTTATAGATCGTGACTAAAAAGCTCATAAGAATCAAGTTAGAATAATAAGAAAGTAAAATAAGAAAATAATATACAGAAGTAAAGAATCTTAAAAGTCAAACGAAGAAAAAAACTTGCGAAGATCTAATCTAAGCATATAATCTAGAGGATATTTAGATTATTTTTCATCTTGATAATAATAATAATAAACCTCATTATATAATAATAAACAATAAACCTTATTCTTGCATTATTTTTATCACTTATAACAGTACAAAAGATTTGAATTGTAACACATGAACCAGCTAATAGTTAAATTAGATGAAATATTTACCCGAAATCGTTTCTCTCGCACCATACAATATAGAATATTAACAATCTCTTCTGAAACGTACATCAACTCCATTATAGCTTTCATTACATTAGCGAAATCATTTCGATGGTGCGACATGTTCCATATAAGCGTGGGTACCATGCTGAAATCGTTCACCAGGTAGACCCATAACAGCACTTTGTAAGAGATAACTTTGAATCTACCAGCTCCATCTTCCAACGGCCAAACACTGGTCAATATCCCGCAAATACGTAACGCGCGTAATATCTTGTCGTTTTTCACAAAGACACTCATACTTACAAGGCGTCTGTATATTCACAAAAGCACCGTCTATATCTCCTCAGTTTCTGAGTGATTCAAGCTCTGTCGGACTACTTTTACAGCTCATTGAAGTAACTTACGCATGCAGTGACTGGAAAATATATGTGAGATAATGCGCGAATGTAGGATTTTCTCATATTCACCGACGACAAGCCAATTGTCCATATATTACATTTGTAGATTACATCGAGCGATTAGACCATCGCAAATGTATCACTTAATGAAACGATTACTATTAACGAACGTGAGAATCGAAGCGTGCGCCAACTTTATTAATGAGCGAAGTCGTTAAGTTTCCTTCGCAGAATGTTTAGCATCAAACCAATGTCATAATGTCTTTTTCTTGAAAGTAACATCGATTTAACGCTTTCAAATATTCGTTGAATTTTTCATAATCAAAACATTTTTCGATAAAGGAAGTTTTATATGTAATAATGTAGAAAAAAATATATTATTTCATTAGACATAAATATATTAAATCCAAATTAATATTTATGATTATTCATATATCCTCTCAATTTTTTTACTATTAGTACGAAAAGATAGGAAGAATCTATTTTGCACACTTGGTCATAAACTTAATTAATACAATAAAGAACCAAAAAAAGATAACATCGTAATCCCAATAATCGTAAAAGTTCATTTTATTGTCAACGTCTATATTTACGTTTAGACGTTACAGATATAATCGGAGTGCTTGTAACGCACATTGATCTACAACTAGTCTTGTGTGGGTGTAACATCTATTTAAAACCGATCATATTTGCAGACCATCCTCAGCAAATACCGCTCGAAAAGTTATCAGATAAGAAAACGTAGTTGACAAATATTGCAAACACAAATATATGCAATTTTAATTACCGATGGAGCGTCTTATGCACATTGGTTAAAATTTTGGTTTTACATTAACCCATTAACGCCCAAAATATTAGCCTTACTTTGCAACTGTATCTTATGTAGAGAAACATATTATATAAGGTTGGAATAGCATTTCCTTATGTTTTCGGGGTCGTTCTACAAGATTCCGGCATCAGAATTCGTTTAGATTCACAATAAAATCCAATATGGCGGAATTTTCGGAAAAAAGTCGTGAAAAGTCGACAATTTTATTTTTTATAAGCTTGATTTAGTATAAAAAATGTTACTTTGATACAGATACAAGTGTCACATCTTGCCTCAAAAATGTTGAACTTTCAAGATATGCATTGGTGAGAATGTGAATTCAATATGGCTGCCTCAAAATGGCGGTTTGAGAGAAAAAAAGTTAAAAAATAATGTATTTTTAAAATAACTTCGCAAAATCCTAGTATTTAGCATCAATTTAGTATCCAGGGTACTGATTTTAGGATATTTGCTGACAACTAATTCATATTCTAATATTTCTCTAGAATTTCAAAATGGCGGATCCAAGATGGCGACTAAAAGGCACGAATAATCGTGAAAATTTCCAAATTTTCATGAATTTTCTTCTATTATTTTCATATTCATGAATTATTTTCGAGGCGTATATACGCACATATACAGGGTGGGTAATTATAAACTTACAAACTGTATAAAAACATAAAAAACATCGAGATAAGTACAACGGACGGGAAAGACAACGTCTTTCCAAAATCTTCTTCATCCGTTTCTTCCTTGGCTCCTCTTCGGACAGGGAGGGGGAACTCCCGTGGAAGGAAGTCCAACGTTCTTTTGAAGAACACCCCAAGTCCCTGCTACGGCCCGTGGGGGAAGCAGCCTTCTTAATTCATTGTTGACGGACAAATTCTGAAGAGCTGGAAAACGGTGAAGACAACAAAGAAGAAAACGATGTTTCTGAAAAACATGGAAAAGAATAAATCTTCGTCTTTTAAATAAATATCTTACATTTATTAACGGGCTCAGATTTTCTATCGACATCAAACCGTTTGTTCACAAAGAGAAGCCAGCCTATCTGAATGAATTATTTTCTTCCTATGCTTTTTCGACTTCTGAATACAAAAGACTACATCACTCAATTTCTTAACAATTTCGAAAGGTCCTTCCCAATGCGACTGTAACTTCGGTGCTTTTCCGCGAAGTTGGGCGGCCAACTGTACCGTTTTTGTCAAACTATCCCACCCATTGGTCTGCGCGATCATTTCGAACTGCCCTGTGTATTCCCGGAACGGAACTATCCCGTCAAAAACGTCGGGCTTTAATTTTTTTCCATTAACAAAACTGTTTTGGAAGCGACTTAGCTATTCTGATTCCCCGGCTGCGGCCATCCGACCCCGAAGCTCCTGAAGCTCTCGTCGCTACTGCTCTCTCTCCGTTCGGAGTTGTCGTAACTCATCCATCAACTCTCGAATCGAGGCCGCTTCCTGAGCCATGCCCTGAGAGTTTGCAAGCTTCTATCTCCGCTGTTTCGTCAAAATGTTGCCACTTCCTTGTAACTCGCTGGGCCATTCACAAATTTCTTTTTCTTTTTCACACGTAAGGCTCGGAAAGCAAATTCCCGGACGAGCCCCCAAATGTTACGCTTCGCGCACGTTCGGGGAAATAACAAGAAGGCAATTTATAAAAGAACGGTTTAATTGAGCTCGTTACGTCTTTACAACTCGGAGGTCTTCTCCTGACTTTCTTTCTCTCGTTGTTAACAACAACAACCCAGCAACAGCTGACCATGCCGGCGCTCGCTATCCGTCTTCTGTCTAATCAATATTTCAATGCCGTAATAATATTATATTTTATTTAATATTAAACTGTAACGGGGTTCCCTACCCCACTGCTAATTGCGGTGCCCGGTCTTGTTCGCTGGCGCTAGGATTCGCGGGGAGGTGCGTAAGAGCAGATATGCGATATCCAATTATTGGGTGAGTGCAAAAGTTCGTGCAGAGTTTCAATAGATGGAGTTATAAGCGTCGTAAAGTGTTGTCATTAATACTTCCATCTACATATTATATAACGTTGGAAAGGTGACGTCTTCAGCTGTTATTAAAAAAAAAAATCATTTGTTTTCATACAAACTGCTTCGAGAAATATCACTTTAAAAATGAGTATCGATAAGGTGCATTTACGGCATGTTATGCTTTACGAGTTTCGGAAGGGAATAAACGTTGCCACAGCCGTAAAAAACATTCAGGATGTTTATCAGGATGCCAGGATCAGCACCAGCTAAACGAACTGTGGAAAAATGGTTTGCTAAATTTCGGCGCGGAGAATTTAACCTTGAAGACGAGCCACGCTCTGGTCGACCTTCTGACATTGATGACGATGTTTTGCGTACTTTAGTGCTCAATAATCCGCGAATTTCAACAGAAGAAGTTGCTACAGCAACTTCTAAACTAAACATTGACCGATCAACCGCTTTTCGGCGTGTAAAAAAGATGGGATTCGATTTGAAGCTCGATATATGGGTGCCCCATTTGCTGACCGAGAAGAACAAAATCAAGCGAATTTCTGCAGCCGTTTCTTTACTCGGGCGGCTCAATAACGAGTCGTTTTTGGATCGACTAGTGACGGGCGATGAGAAATGGGTCCTCTACAACAATGTTCAGCGCAAACGGACATGGAAACAATCAGGTGAGCATGGTGACGCAATGCCAAAGGCCAGTTTGCACCCGATGAAGGTGATGCTCTCTGTTTGGTGGGATTGCAAGGGCATAATCTATTTCGAGCTTCTCCCCGCTGGCGAAACGATTGATTCGGATAAGTACTGTCGCCAATTAACCAATCTGAATCGAGAAATAAAAGAGAAACGTCCGATTTTGTCAAATCGCAAGGGAGTCGTCTTTCATCACGACAACGCCAGACCACACGTTTCGAAAAAGACGCTGCGCAAACTGAAGAGCCTGAAATGGGATGTCTTAACGCATCCACCGTATTCTCCTGATATCGCACCATCTGACTATCACTTGTTCCGGTCATTGCAAAATTATTTAAATGGAAAAAACTTTGACTCTTTGGAGGCCTTAAAAAACGGCGTCTCTTCGTTCTTCGAATCTAAACCGTGCAGTTTTTATGATCGAGGCATCCGTATGCTGCCAGAACGTTGGGAAAAGATTATAGAAAACGATGGAGAATATATCATTGATTGAATAAAGATTTTTGTTTGCCTAATCACTGTGTGACTTTTACTCACAAACTCCGCACGAACTTTTGCACTCACCCAATACTAGCTTTTTATTTTTGAACCGCTATACTCTAATGTGCACTATTTACAAAAGTTATCTGCTGGTCGGGGTTCGTCCGACCGGTTTGTCTTCCGTAACCCTCTCCTGATGTTTGGAGTTGCCTGCCGAGGGGTCCGTACCGCCAATGGCTCTGGGCTTGAAAGCTTCGGCCATCCGCGGCGGTCCTAGCCCTAACGGGCGGTCCCTAGTTGCTGGCCTCCGGGTGCATAAGCCCCTGGTCAGGGTTTCGGATGTCCTTGAGGATGCCCTCGGCTTCTTTTTTCCGGGCGTTCGTCACGCGAGATACGGCCGGGAAGGGATGTTGTTATCTCGGCGGTAAGGCGCGGTGGGTGACTACGAGTTCAGTGGCCGGGGCGGTCTTCGCCGACCCTTAGATTAGGAGCGGTAAGAAGCTGCAGAAGACCACGAGTTCCGTGGTCGGGGCGGTCTTCGTCGACCCGTAAGTTAGGAGCGATAAGGAGCGGTAGGTGAGCGAGAATTCTGAGCAGCGTCTCATCGTTGTCTCTTGCTTGGTCTTCTCTCTGAGGAGCCCGGTGGTCGAGTGTCTCTCGGGCTGCTCATCAGCCGATATCTCTGGCTGAGGCATCTTCGGACGTCTTCGGTGGCCCGTTCGGTTATCTTCGGCCGGAAGCTGGCGTGCGCGTCGCTTCCGGTGTTTAAGGTATTCTGACAACTTCTGTCGTGTTCGTGCCGGGCCTGCTCGATGGGTTGCCGGTTCTCAAGAGCCGTACCCAGCATTGCCAGCAAAACTGTGTTCGATTGTGCCAAAAAGTGTGCCACATTAGTGCGTTTTGTGCCATTCGAGCTAAATTTATATATTTTGAAGATATTATAAGAACTGAGGAATCTATAACAATTTTTATTGTCTAATCTTATATTTGCATCTTAAATTTGCATCTTAAAAACTAACACTTTTTGTGTATCTTTAGAGGTTCGGAAATTTTACTTTGAGAGCTGTATTCATAATCTGGTCTTATATTTAAGATCGTCTTAAGTTCATCTTCAGATGCTGTATAGATCATTTCATTGGCTACAGAATATCTGAACGTGAACTCAAGACGGTTTTAAATATAAGATCCGACTATGAATACGGCCCTGAATGTAGAGTAATTGAATTAACCAATCATGATAAAAAGATATTTGCTCTTTTTATTCTTATTAGTTAATCCGATGCTAGTTACTTTATCCGTAATGTGCAAGTTCCGAACGCACTCCAGATAATGTAAGTGCCACTTTATTGGTTATACTAAATCTACATACTCTTGCTTGTAAAATGCGATACGTTTGTCATAGAATCCAAAGATTTAAAACTTTCACTTAAAAATGGAATTATATCACTTTTTCTTTTTTTGTGCCACAAAAAATGCATAATGTACCACCAAATCACTAAATTTGTGCCACTGACCTTTAATTGTGCCACATGTGGTACGAATGTGCCATGACTGGCAACGCTGGCCGTGCCTAGTGCGGCGGTTTGACTATCTGTCATCTGGCGGCTGTGCACTTGAGTGCGTAACGAGCGATCATTTAGCTCGCTCGTTACAAAACCAAATTAAATATTAAATATATAAAATAAAATATTAATAAATAATAAAACATTAATAAACTCGTTTAGATGGAATATAAATTAAGTTGAAAAGTCGAAATCCAAAAAATTTGTGTGCTTAAATCATATTAAAACATGTAAGCCTTGAGAAATATCAACTATCATTCTAAATCTATAAAATGTTATTATAATTATAGAAAAAGTACAAGCAATTAATATAAGATGGAAAATATATAATTTATTAAGTTTTGCCTCAGCGTAAACGTTAGAAATTTGTTCCGAAACTAGAAATGTTAGGCATCGACAACAGAACATTAAGACTGAAATTAGTTATCTCATATCTGCAAAAACAGTAGACAGTTGCCCTACTCAAGATGCATTTTCTTTCTATATGTATTCCACAGATATAGAAAATTCTAGTCCGACATGAACAAGAAACGTGCTTCAGACTAATTGTCGTCATCCTCAAATAAGACTCGGAAAGTGGTCAGATAGGAAAAAGCAGTTAAGACGTACTAAAAATAATTTTGAACATTATACACAAAATTTTTTTTACATTTTACGTGATATGTTAATTATATGATGCTAAAGATTGTTTCTATAAAACATAAATAGACAAAATCTAAGAAAATAACTTATCTTATTGAATATAAGATCTAATAGAGTTAATTCTTTTCGATTTTCGACAATTTTCAATCTTTATTTAAAAGTTAATAGAATATCTTATTGAATATAAGATCTAATAGAGTTAATTTTTTCTGATTTTCGATAATTTTCAATCTTTATTTAAAAGTTAATAGAATAAGGTTAATCAATGAAATATTCTTCGTTGTTATCAATAACCATTTATTGGACAGTTACCGAATCCTATCACGATAGAAACTTGGCTTTGAGGCCATAAAGTCATCGAATTTCGTACGTCGTCAACTGTCGAAAAATGTCTATTAGACAGGGCGTTTCGACTGAAACAAGTGAAAATTGGATGAAACCAAGTCTGAAGAATATGCCGCGCGTGGAAGAATTTCCCAATCCAAGTTTAAGATGGTTTCCTTTGCGGCTTCCGCTGTATGCGGTTCAGTATTGTTGTGTATCAGGATGACTTTATGACTGTCTTGTCCAATAAATGCCTTTTTCTCAATTGCATCACTTAAACAATTGCTCTTGGTAAATCTATGCTTTAATAGTCTTATTGGTTCTAAGATCTAATGATACAACACACTCTTCTGGTCCCACCATATACAGAGAAGAACTTTTATGCGAAACGTTTGGCTTTTGTTGTCGATGTTGTCGGTTGACCAAGATCTACCCATGATTTTTGCGTTTAAGATTTTCATGCATAATCAATTTTTCATCACCAGTCATAATTTTAAATGAAAAATTTGTTGTTGTTGTCTGGTGAGCAAGACAACGTATGTGGTCAATCGGCGATTTTTGTTAATGGTTTGCTTGTGTGGAGCTCACTTCCCTTTTTTCTTGTTTTTCGTATACGATGTAAACTATCGCAAATAACTTTCTGGCTTACTTCCAACTTTTCCACAAGTTCTTGTTGTATTTGTACCATATTTTAATTCAGTAAATTTTGCAACTACTAGTCTTTAAATTTCTTTGACTGACTGGAGCGTAGTTGGTCGTGAAGATCAAAATCACCACTTCAAAAACCAGTTGAAACTAGTTTCAGTACGTGCGATCAGTCACAGCATTTTCACTATAAGCAGCAGAAATAATTTTGGCTGTTTCAAAAGTCTCTTTGTTTAAATGAAATACGAAATGTATCGCATATTGAATATGCTCCTTGTTGATAGCCATCATGAATATTACTGATTATTTGAGGTTATGTGCATCAAACATCAAATCATATGTAATTTCGAAAAGTTAAACGTCGACATTTTAAAACCGCAAAAAAGCGGGAGAATATTTCAATTTCAAAGTTATATTGAGTTGGGGAAAAAGTTTTTTCGTATTTTAGTGCAAAAGTGAAACAAGTTTTTTTCATTTTATAAATGAAGTTTATTAAACTAAATATGTGTCGTTTTGTTCGACCATCTTTTGCCTTTTTTGAGATAAAATCGTAATCTTATCACTACAAAACTTCTGTGATTTCTGGGTGAAAAACTGCGACAAGTAATTTTCACAGACCTCTTTTGAAGTCAACTTCATTAAGAGAGTTCCGTAGAGACCGAAACAAATGGTAGTCTGATGGTGCAAGGTCAGGATTATACGGTGGATGCATTAAAACTTCCCAGCCAAACTCTCAATTTTTGACGGGTTACCAAAGATGTGTGGGATCTGGTGTTGTCGTGATGGAAGATGACGCCTTTCCTGTTGATGAATTTTGATTGCTTTCTCTCGATTGCTTGGCGTAATCTTTCTAAATGTTGACAGTAAAGATTAGAATCAATCGTTTGACCGGGCGGCAGCAGCTCCTAGTGAACGATTCTTTTCCAATCTCACGACACACATAGCTTCACTTTTCTTGGCGTCAATCCTGAATTTGCCACCGTTTACGGAGCTTCACCTTGCTTCGACCACGATCTCTTTCTTACATTATTGTCGTATGTGATCCATTTTTCATCGCCCGTAATGAACCGTTTCAAAAATAGTTCGATTTCGTCCCGTTTTAGCAACGATTCGCGGAAATTCGATCCATTAAATTTTTCACTATTAAATCATGTGGCACTCAAACATCGAGTTTTTTTGTATTCAGCCTTTTCCAAATGATTTAAAACTGTTTTTTGGTCGATGTTTAGTTCCTTACTGATATCATGACTGCTGATGTGCCGGTCTTGCTAAATTTTTTCCATGATTTTATCGACTTTTCCAGTGATTAATCGACCAAAGCGAGGTGCATCTTGGACATCAAAATTTTCAGATTGAAAACGCTTGAACCAGCTTTGTGCCACACGTACTGATACAGCATCATGTACATAAATACCAAAAATTCTTTTAGTAGCCTGAGTCGCATTCTTCTCTTTTTTATAATAAAATTTCAAAATATATCGAATTTCTTCACTTTCATTCATTTTCAAGACTATAATAACTTATAATAACTTTTGCCTGAGTAAATAAATATCATAATTTTTTCTTTAATTTTTCTATGATATGTTACCTTTCAAATGCAGACAAGTATTGCCAGATCTGATTAATATTACCACAGTTATATGATCCTAAAGCCATCTACTGGGAGAATACGAAGAAACTTTTTCCCCAACCCAATATAAATATCATCGGAAAAAATTAACTACTAGATCTAATATTCCGATATTTATTATCATTATTAAAAATCATATTAAAAATAACTTAATTTAACCCTTTGCACTCGGATGTGCCCTCTGAGGGGACATCGTAAGTCTAGCAAACTACTCAGGTATCCCCTTTCAAGGGACATAAAGACTTTATTAGTGATTATATATGACAAGCTTATGCAAGCGTAAATTTTTGATACACACAAAGTCGAGTAACGATTCGTTACCGACTTTGTGTGTTGACGGAGGACCGTGCTCCGGCCCTAGTAATAATATATTTTGGCGGCGCGACTCCGTTGTGGGCGGACCCGGCGCGAGACAGACGCCATTTTGAGTATTTAGAGTCTCGCGTCGCATAAGAACGCGTGCTGCGATGCACGCACGGGCACGAGCCTACCACGCGTGCCATGCGTGTGTGCTACGTGAATAGAAACCGACTAAGATTGCATTACGTTGTGGAAGACTGTTCGCTGTCCAAACGATTGTTGCGGCTGAGGTCCAACCTTTGGCGAGCGATTTGCGATTAGCAGAAAATTTATATTAGCGTAAGACCGCCTTCGGACAAGGTGTCCGCGCCATGTGGATAGTGGGATTTTTTTATGTTAAATTTGGCGAAGCGTTGCGCGGCACCCGTTGGGCGGGTTGAGTCGACACCACGCGAGCGAGCGACGTAAAATTTATAAGACGAATCTCAAATATTATGTGTGTGTTGTTCCAAGCCACACGAGTAGAGTCAATTTATTTCTTTATCCGAGGCACCTTCGATGAAGCCTCTTAGCTCACGCTCATTTCCGACTTAAAATACGTCGTGTCCGCACGGGGCGGAGGCTGCGAGTCGATCTGAGAATTTTATGTTTAGCGATGGAAGTTTCCGATCTTCGGTCGTTGATACGGCCGTTTTCGTATTTGGCGCCCAACAATGGGTAGAATTTGGTGATTAGCGAATTGGATCGGATTGATGGCTCGAGCGTTTCGCTACTGGTGGAATTCTTCGACGCCTATTATTATTATCGAAATTACCGTCGCAGTAGGTGACGCGCGAGATGGCTCCGAGGGCAAAGGGTTAATTTAATAATTTATCCGTAATACATATTTGCAAACAGAAAATCAACAAAGATACTTGTGCCAAACTATTAAACACATTATTTTAAATGTATATTTTATGTTTAGTTTTTTAAAACAACACATTATTTTAAGTGTATATTTTAGGTTTAGTTTTTTAAAGCAAAATAAATTGCGAAAATAATTTGATTGATAAGTTAAAAAAATTAATGATAAAATTAATGGCTCACAGAGGCATAATAATTTAACGAAACTGTCGGAAGCATGCAGGGTACATTTACAGCTATTGGATACTGGCTGCGCAACACAGCGTGTAAGAAAATTTTCTGCAAACCGACCTCCCTGTTGTACCACATCGAGTCATATGCAGCGTGCGCAATATTGGTGCTCTAGAATGTCAATTTTTATGTTGTCTTAAGTGTTCTTCTATTTCGTTCGCGTTTATTATTGGGTGAGTGCAAAAGTTCGTGCGGAGTTTCAATAGATGGAGTTATAAGCGTCGTAAAGTGTTGTCATTAATACTTCCATCTACATATTATATAACGTTGGAAAGGTGACGTCTTCAGCTGTTATTAAAAAAAAAATCATTTGTTTTCATACAAACTGCTTCGAGAAATATCACTTTAAAAATGAGTATCGATAAGGTGCATTTACGGCATGTTATGCTTTACGAGTTTCGGAAGGGAATAAACGTTGCCGCAGCCGTAAAAAACATTCAGGATGTTTATCAGGATGAAGCACCAGCTAAACGAACTGTGGAAAAATGGTTTGCTAAATTTCGGCGCGGAGAATTTAACCTTGAAGACGAGCCACGCTCTGGTCGACCTTTTGACATTGATGACGATGTTTTGCGTACTTTAGTGCTCAATAATCCGCGAATTTCAACAGAAGAAGTTGCTACAGCACTAAACGTTGACCGATCAACCGCTTTTCGGCGTTTAAAAAAGATGGGATTCGATTTGAAGCTCGATATATGGGTACCCCATTTGCTGACCGAGAAGAACAAAATCAAGCGAATTTCTGCAGCCGTTTCTTTACTCGGGCGGCTCAATAACGAGTAGTTTTTGAATCGACTAGTGACGGGCGATGAGAAATGGGTCCTCTACAACAATGTTCAGCGCAAATGGACATGGAAACAATCAGGTGAGCATGGTGACGCAATGCCAAAGGCCAGTTTGCACCCGATGAAGGTGATGCTCTCTGTTTGGTGGGATTGCAAGGGCATAATCTATTTCGAGCTTCTCCCCGCTGGCGAAACGATTGATTCGGACAAGTACTGTCGCCAATTAACCAATCTGAATCGAGAAATAAAAGAGAAACATACGATTTTGTCAAATCGCAAGGGAGTCGTCTTTCATCACGACAACGCCAGACCACACGTTTCGAAAAAGACGCTGCGCAAACTGAAGAGTCTGAAATGGGATGTCTTAACGCATCCACCGTATTCTCCTGATATCGCACCATCTGACTATCACTTGTTCCGGTCATTGCAAAATTATTTAAATGGAAAAAACTTTGACTCTTTGGAGGCCTTAAAAAACGGCGTCTCTTCGTTCTTCGAATCTAAACCGCACAGTTTTTATGATCGAGGCATCCGTATGCTGCCAGAACGTTGGGAAAAGATTATAGAAAACGATGGAGAATATATCATTGATTGAATAAAGATTTTTGTTTGCCTAATCACTGTGTGACTTTTACTCACAAACTCCGCACGAACTTTTGCACTCACCCAATACATTTGTTACACAAACATAACTTACTGCGCTTAATAAGTGATCAGCTGGCCACGCGCACAGATATACTTTTGCGAGGGACGCAATGAAAAAGATTAAGAACGTCGACTTTACCGATATTGGTTGTCGCTATAAAAAAAGAAATTGGCAATTGACAATTTAAATCTGTGACACATTATGTTTTACCGAACGACATAGTGTTGTTGATCTCGATATCAATCTACATGATACATATGAAAATGATTTTCTGATGAAACAATGCGATTGAAATGAACGAAACTTATGTGAAAGAAAAATTGCGAGAATTTTATTTTTGATATTTAGTGAAACAAAAATTTTAAAAATGTATATTTCTGTTAAGTAATATTCTTTTGTATTTATACTATTTTGCTATAATTAAGATTATACTCACGCTGAGGAAGGTGCAGCCGGTAAAAATGATCACTATCGTACTAATAGCTAACGATGCTAATACTACGTAACGAATGGAGAGAGTCACTTTTCTTCCATATCTGAAAATAATAAAAAAATTTTTTTTCAATCAGAACGCCGTGAAGCCATTATTGAAATAAAAATAACAAAAAAATTGTTTTTATTTTAAGTATCAGTGAGAAAACTGAAGAATATCTCAATAATCTATACAAAATTTATGAGTCTTCCGTTTCCGGAATGAATGTGCGAGCGTGGGGATATAAAGAGTGTGTGGATGAGTATCTAAAAGAGAGAAAGGGAAAGAAGTAAAGAAAGCGAGAGGAGTACAGTGAGTGGAAAGAGAGATAGAGTGAGCGAAGGAGTGTGAGTGAAGCTGGGAAAAGTAGAAGAGAGAAGGATTTGGAGTGAAAAGAGTAAGAGGTAAAAGAAGTTAGGATAGAGGGAAGGACAGGACGGGTAGAAAGATCAAAGAGTATGAAATATAAGAGAGGAGAAAACTAGGGTAAAATAGAGGGGTAAAATAGGGGAAAAGAGCGTTAAGAAAGAGAGAACTAGACAGAAGTCATAGAAGAAGAGGCTAGTGAATAACTAGGGGTCTAGTGTTTTGCAACTAGGCAGAAGGAAGTTAGCGAAAAAAGAACATACAGCAGGACAGGAGGAAGAGCGGAAAATGGCGAAACGAAAATGAAAAACGAAATAAAAAATTAGTGGTGGAAGAAGGTGTAGAGGTAATTATAGATAGAGAGAAGAGGGGAAGTACGAAAAGCACGGGAAACACAAGAACTTATTAAGCTTTTTCTCTTCATCATCTCCCTTCTATTCTATCCATCCTTATCATCATTCTCTTTCTATCTCTTTTCTACCTCCTATCTTTTTACTTCTTTTACTTCCGCTATTCCCATATCCTTGATTACTTTCCCTTTTCCTCTTCATTATTGTATATCTTTTATTAAAAAGATATCCGCTAGCAGAGAAAATATGTGAAAGGTGATGTTCTAAAATGTGGCAGGGATAGAAAATAAGCATAAGGAGTTCTGAAGAAGATTAATAGAGTTGGATATAGTCATACTACCGGAAATATGGATGGACGCAAAGGGATGAGAAAGGTGGAGGGAGAGACTGCCAAAAGAATTTAAATGGAAGCTTGCTACAAAAAGAAGTAAAAAGGGGAGGTATGTTGATGGAGATAAAGAAGGTGAGATAGAGGAGGTAGAAAAGGAGGAGGAGGAGGTGGAAGAGCAGGAAAGAAAAATAAAGGGGATAATAAGAATAGGGAAGAAGAAATAGAGGATAATAGGGATATATGTGAATGGGGATCTGGAGGAAAATGGAAAGTGTAAAAAAAAATGGATGGAAGAAAGAGAGGAGGATAGGAGGACGATTATAGGAGGGGGGGACTTCAAAGCGAGAACGGGGGGAGTGAGGATGGTGGGAAAACAAAGACTGGAAAGAGGAAAAAGGAAGAAAATATCGAAATACAGAAAGATAAACAGAGAGGGAAGATGATTGATGCAGATAATAGAGGAAAGGTGGATGATTTTAAATGGAGGATTTTAAATGGAGGGGGGATGAGAAAGGAGGTTTTATTTACATGTGGGAGGGGAGGAGAAAGACGGTAATAGATTATATATTAGGAAACGGGGAGGTAATAGAGGAGATAGAAAGAATGGAAGTAGGAGAGGAAGTCGACTCAGACCATCATTTAGTAGGCATATGGATAAAAGGTAAAGTAGAAAGGCAGAAGAAGAAGGAGGGACCGAAGAAAGAAAGAGTAGAGGAAAGTAGGATAAAGAGGGCAGAGTTCTAAGTTTTAAGTTAGGAATAAGTTAGTGTTATAAAAAATCGGAAGAGGAGGATGCGTGTACGTGCGTGCGTGTGTGCATGCGTGCGCGCGCCCGCGCGCGTGTGTGTGTATATATATGTGGTTAGGGAAAAGCGATAATAGTATGGCGTTGGTAGTATGTAAGAAATTATTTAGAATTGTTATAATAGAAATTACAACCCCGAAATGGAGAAACAATAAACGTTTATCTATCTATCTGTACAAGATTTATGATATTAATGCACTTTAAGTATATGACGTTGATTAATTATTGATATTTAAAGAAATAAGAGGAACAAGAGAATGAAGCTGATTAAATCTTTGATAAGGAGTTTCTTAATTATCGCATTGTGCGATATCGTGGACTGCTCCAACGATTCATCCATTAATAGACTTTCTCTCTCTCTCTCTCTCTCTCTCTCTCTCTCTCTCTCTCTCTGTCTCTCTCTCTCTCTCTGGTTACTCACCTTAACAACTCTTGATGCTCTATTAGGCACGCGCGCAATTCTTCGAATTTCGTTACTGCTCGAAATCGTCCGGACAGTATGTCACACCTTGCTGAGATAAACCATAAGAGAAGAGCAACGAAGATGTTAGAGCATACTTGCGCGTAACTTTGATATAAGAGTAATATGTGATGTAAATAAATGATCGTCTTCATAGGTTGATAATCGACGTCAAATGGGTACTCGATGTCGATGGGGAACGGATGAGGTTCCACGAGAGGGCTGATGATAATTAGCAGACCGGTAATAGTGAAAGCACACATCGAGCCCACATAAATCAATTTGCAGCTATCGATATAATGATGAAAGACCGCTTTTTCTTCTGGTTTTGCCCGTTTGCAATAATTCTCTAATTCATAAATCACATACTGCAATTGAATCGTGATCGTCGATTAAGCAAAAACATGTTCGTAGAATACGAATTTGGATGAATAAATAATTAAATGTACTGTGTTTGGATAATATAATACAAATTTAACACATCATTGACCGATTGTAAAAAAATAATTCTTAATCAAATTGTTTTATGTCCGATAACTTTCTTCAAAATGGCGGTTGATGAAGCGAAAGCAAGCACAATTGGAAAATAATGGTCCGCGTTTGCGACGGCACAAATCGAAAGTTAAGTCTCGCGACTCAATCGGATAAAAAGCATGTGATAGTACAGAGTCTTCTCTTTAAAATGCTTTTTTAATCGTGCGGATATAATGATTTTTCGCCGAATTATTCACATTTGAAGAAAAAGCAGTGTTTTACTTTAAATGCGAATTATTCGGCAACAAATCATCGTATCAAAACGATTAAAAAGCATTTTAAAGAGGAGATTTTATACTATCACATGCTTTTTATCCGATTGCGTTATGACACGTGACTCTCGCCATGTGCCGTGGCAAACTGGGACAAATATTTTTCAATTTCGCATGTTCTCGCTTTGTCATCCGCCATTTTTAATAAATTTTTCTCGCTATATTAAAATAAATCGATTCTTTAATTAGCGATTCCAAACTTTATTTTCATTTTTCAAAGACCTTTCTATCTTTATTATTTACCAAATTATGATCATTTGAAGTTTGGTAAATTTTTCACACATTTTAAGTGTACCACTTTTTTTTGGAGTAAGTGTATATACAGGGTATATAAAAAGTACCGGGACTGTGAAATATCACAAAAACTAAGCATTTTAGAAAAAAATGTTTCAAATAAAAATTGTAGGGTTTTAAAAAATCTATTTACTGGCATTATGAGTTTGACCTTAGGTGGCGTCGGACAGAATGATTTTACGGGTGTTTGAGAAGAATCCTCGTTTATCATTGCGTGGCGGACAAACGATTTTGCATGAAAAGGGTTTAAATATATCATGTGACACTATAAGAAAATGTTTACTAGCTCACGAAGTGAGATTTCGAAGCACAATAAAAAAACCGGTACTGTTCGAAAAATACGTCGAAAAAAAACTTGCTTAAGCGAAAGAAAATTTAAACCGCTATTAGGACAATGTAATTTTTTCGGACCAAGCTTCTTTTTGGGCAAATTTTTCTATCAATCATGCCTGGTCTACCCACGCCAATAGACTCGAATGTAAACACAGAAACACGGCTTCGTAACGTGATGCGTATGCGGCTCTCATGATGAAATATGTCCTTCTGTAACCAAGGACGAACGACTAAGGCTTTCTATATAAAACATCTTGAGAGAAGAGTCCCGCTACCTGCTCACGTTCAAATCCCCCCTTTAATGTTTTCCAGAAAAAAGTTTCGGCGTATACGCTCTTGTCAAACAGACTATATATGTTAGGTTCCTCCGTTAGTACTACTGTTTTAATATATTACTTCTTGTGTACAGTGTTTTGTGTAGAGTTTTAACCAGTTCACTGGTGAGTTCAAATCAACGTTTTGTGCCAAAACTGGTAAGAGCGAATAATATCGTATTTTATATGTAAGCTTATTTATAAAAAGTTTTTTGAGTCGCTGATTATGAATCCGGAGTCAAAACTTTAAAATTCAAAATGGCAGATCCAATATGGCGACTTCAAATTGTTAACTTTGATATGATATGGATATATATCAAACTCGGTATATGTATGTTTTATCGATCATAAATAAATACAGAGTCGAAATTTAAAAAATTAAAATGGCGGATCCAGCATGGAGGTTTTAAGTGGCTAACTTTGATATTCTGTTATGAAAATGTATTATACTCAATATGATTTTTTGGTCGCAGATAACAGATTAGTGCAAAACATTCAAACTTTATTTTATTTTGACTATGCACTTAAGATTGATATGATATCTGTTCCGTACGGCTATAAGAAATAAAAAAGTAAAAAAACAAAAAATAAAAAAACAAAAGAATTAAAATTAAGAAAATAAAAAGAAATAGAAAAATAGAATGTAAAATCCTACCATAGCCTCCACGTGGCGCACTCTGGGGTCGTGATATTTCACCAGCTAATATGGAGGGAAAAGTATATACAGAGTGTCCCAAAACTCATGATTACCCTTTCGGGGGCTGGTAACGGGTGGAATTTGTAACCGAAAGTTCCTCTTTCACTTTATGATCAGACAATTAGTTAACGAGTTATTAACTAATTAATTTGACCAATGAGAGCGCTCGGCAGCTGGGTATGCAGTGCAGTGACGTATTCGGAGGTCGTCGGAAATGGGAAATTGGAAATAAATGAGGAATTTTATAGATGGATGGCTGGGTGGGTAGTTGGGGGATTGTGTGAATTGGTGTGTGTGTGTGTGTGTGTGTGTGTATGCGAATTTTTGTACACACTTTTACACAATGCAATGAAAACATATGTACGAAGAATGAATCATTTTTTGTTTCATTCTTTTATTTACAAACAAGAAGCTTTGAAAGGGGCTGTTTTTATTGAAGCGCTGGCTTGAAATATCCTCCCTCATTGACGATGCAGGCGTGGACCCAAAGAACCCCCACGCGGATACGCTGCAACATCTCTGGGGTGATCATGGCGATCGCTGCGTGTAAACGCGCCACCAAGTCTTCCGGATTCTCCGGTGGATCGGCGTACATCTGGTCTTTAATGTAACTCTAAAGGAAAATCTATTGGGGTCAAATCAGGAGACCTAAAAAATTCAATTTGTTCAATTAAAAAATAATAATAATAGTTATTCAAATTTAAACAGTTACCGAGGTGCCTAACGATATAGTCCATAAATACCAAATCAATATCGAGGAAATTGATCGTTGAGATTGGCTTGTGCACTAAGTAAAATGTGGGGAGGTGCTCTATCTTGCACGTACCACAATAGTCTCTCTGCAAGAGGGACTTCTTCCAGAAGTTCTGGAAGAATTTCCTCTAATAATGTTGCATACTGATGACCCTGAAAACCAAATAAAAAGTGAAAAACATAATTTATTATTCTAAAAATAATAATACATTGGAAACATCGGGCAGCTGATAAGGGAACACGCGGTCTCCAGCGATGCCTCTCCACACGTTCACCTTCCATCGCTACTGAAAAGCCCTGTTCCGTGTTACAAAAAGATTTTTTTCAGCATAATAATTATGCTGGTTGAATATCCCTTCTTTTGTGAACAGACATTTATCTGTTTACAAAATATGGGTCAGGAAGTTTTCGCGTCGGCCATTAAGACGGAGGAATTGCTCACAGAACTGCATATGCAGTTTTAGATTTCCTGCATGGAGCTTTTGCACTGGAGTAAAATGGATGATAGGAGGGTTGATAATAAAACTCGATTAATCGATGACTTTGAATAGCCAGTAACTCTTGCAAGTTGCCGACAACTCGCCATCGGATTCTCCTTCATCCGTGCCAAAATATCCTCTTCCATTGCAGGATCTCTGGGGGGGATCTTCACGAGAACATCCTCCACGACCACACGGTGTAAGGCAATTTTCCATACGTAAGCGATGATCCAACTGCCGGAACATCTTGCGTACTGATGCTGACGATTTGGAAATCGTTCAGCATATAGCCGCGCTGCAGCCCTTGAGTTGCACCTGCACTCTCCGTAAATGAGGTGCATGTCCGTGTATTCTTCGACGGTGTATGTACGTTATCGTGTAATAAATGAACTTAATTGTCTCACGAACTTACGAGGAATAACTTCGTTTATTATGAAAATCTCTTTGCTCTCATTATTTTGATATTGTTTATTTCTTTTTCATATTGTTTTGGTTTTCACTACGTGGAAATAAAAAATTTGAAATTGAGAGAAAGAAATAGCTAAATGAGCACAAAATGAAAACAAAGGTGTGCGAATTTGTAAACAAGGGAGATACGAAGGAACAGTTCCTTGCTTGTAAATGAGAGAAAGGAATAAAATATGATTCATTTTTCGTACACATGTTCTCATTGCATTGTGAAAAAGTGTGTATAAAAATTCACACACATGCGCGCGCGCATACGCCACGCACAAGTACACACGCACACACACAGACATACCGACTCACACAATCCTTCAACTATCCATCTAGCCATCCACCCATAAAATTCCTCATTTGTTCCCAATTTTCGATTCCCGAAGACCTCCGAGCATCCTATGGCACTGCACGCCCAGCGCCGAACGCTCTCATTGGTCCAATTAATTAGTTAATAACTCGTTAACTAATTATCTGATCGTAAAGTGAAACAGGAACTTTCGGTTACAAATTCCATCCCCTACCAACTCCCAAAAGGATAGTTATGGGTTTTGGGACATCCTGTATAATGAAATACCGTTAATCACTAGAAGTAAAAATATTGGTCTGCCATATTGGATCCGCCATTTTGAATTTTTTAATTTCGACTCTGTATTTATTATCTGTGATCGATAAAACATACATATACCAAGTTTGATACACATCCATAATATTATATCAAAGTTAGCCATTTGAAGTCGCCATTTTGAATTTCTCAAATTTGACTTTAAATTAGTTAGTGACCCAAAAATCGTGGGAATACTGAGTTGTATGCAAATCCGTTGAAAATTGGCAGAATTATTCAAAATGGAAATACTCGTATATGGGCCATTACCAGAAATGTCACTGCTTTTTTTAGACATATATGGGCCATTACCAGTGAACTGGTTAATATTATGTTATAAGTTTTACTTGTAAAAACTTATATTACATATATACATATCTCAAAAGAAAAAATAATTTGAGTTTGAGATTTCTAAAAATAACATAATACGTGTTATGCGTGTACTTGGCGCCTTTTTTTACTTATTTGTTTAAAAAGGTAAGTTTTATATTCTTGATATATATATATGTATATATATATATATATATATATATACAGGGTGTTTGAAAGCTTATCATGTAGACGAAAGTTGGAGATAGATTGGGTGTAGCCGAGAAGAAAAATCATGTACCATAATGTCAAATTGGCAATAGTTATCGAGTTATTAATTGAAACATGTGAGCCAATGAGCGCGTAGAGAACGCTGGGCGGCCGCGGTAAGCATGTAGACATTTGGTATAGGCGGAGTCAACGAGCGTCGATAGGCGAGCGCGCGCAGCGAGGGGCAACCATAAGCGACAAGAGGCGAGCGCGCGCGACGAGGAGCAAGCAAGCACGAACGACGAGCGAGCGAGCGCAAGCGACAAGAGGCGGCCGCCCAGCGCTCTCTACGCGCTCATTGGCTCACATCTTTCAATTAATAACTTGATAACTATTGCCAATTTGACATTATGGTACATGACTTTTCTTCTCGGCTACACCCAATCTATCTCCAACTTTCGTCTGCATGATAAGCTTTCAAACACCCTGTATATCTCTCTCTCATCTTTTTTGTAGTTAAATGAGTTTTACTTGTAAAAACTTATGTACAGTAAAACAGTGTTTTTTGTAGAGTTTTATTATAGTTATAAGTTTTATTTGTAAAAGCTTATGTTACGTACATATATATCTTGAAGAAAAAATAATTTGATTTTGACATTTCTAAAAATAACACATCTTGAAGAAAAAATAATTTGATTTTGACATTTCTAAATAATACATGTTGCGCGCGTACTTGGCATCTCTTTTTACCTTTTTATTTAAAATATAAGATATTTGCCTGATTTTAGTCTAAAGTTCAATATATTTCAGATTCGTCGAAATTAGACAGGAATATTATTATGGATTTTCTTATAGATAAGTTGTTATAACTGAGAGATTCGACAATAACGGGACACAAAGCAAATCTGTTGTCATTGTCTTGGAAATAGAAAGAAAGAGAAAATATAAAATAAAAAATATCACTTAACTCCATTATTTTCCAATTAATATAATATTCGAAATGACGCTGTTTATCATTGGCTGCTTACTTGTAGTCGATTATATTGTATTGAAAAGCACATAATCTGCAACGGAACCTCGGAGGTAGTGCAGAGCTCGCAGCATAATTTCATTATGAGAAACACATCCGAACTGTTAATATAAATGGTATATATAATCGTGACCACCATGATCATGCCGTGCAACACGGACAACCAACGAAATATCTTATTGCGTATTCTCTCGTATTTCGTAGCGGTCGGCGGTAGCGGCCAACAACAGGCAAACATCAAATCCACTTTTAAAAATGCGATGAGCTTCTCCATTGTTAGTATGACAGCCATGAGAACAGTTGCTAAAAACGTTCGCACCTTTACTGTCTATGATATTATGAATGACGTACATACGTATCACATGCGACTCGAATCACTCTTTGAGAGCTTTTAAGAAAGGGAGAAAAAGAGATGAAACAGCGGATGCATGCCGCAATGAACGCATGTTTAATTTACAACTCTGAGGCACACCGCATAAGAGGAAACATGTAAATTTCTCGGGCACGCGTAATTCCTTCGGCCATTATACATTACGACTTCGCAATTTAGAGCAGCATGCACCGCAATTATAGACCGCAGTATAAAAGCATGAGTTATTCAATCGGCGTGAAAAATATATGAACACTCTCTTGCTTATAATGGCACAATCACTTTCTTATCCCCTCGGTAATGTGATAAGTTACTGTTATGTTACATCCTGGAGGAGGAGTGCAACTTATCCGTTCGCGGAAAAGGGCGAACCTCGATCGTACACGCGTGCCAGGGAGCAGGTCAGAAATCCAACGGGTTGCTTTACTCGCTCGCTGACGTAGACGAGTGGTCCGTATTTTCGGTCAGGAAAACGAATTACTTTACCGAGCACAAGACCATGAGCCGATTGTTGGAAGGTAGGGTAGAAGGATGATTTGGAAATTAATTATGAAGAAATGGGTTATTAACAAAATTTATTAAAAATAGGGTAACAAGCGGAAAGTAAATAAGTATACAAAGTTTTAGACGCGATATATAACTTTACACTAAAGCGATATGTGAATATGTATATGTGTGCGTATGTGTGGGAAATATTGACGAGGGAGAAAGGAGAAGGAAAACGAATATGGAGAAGTCTGGTGAGGGGAGACGAGAGTGGTCCGGTGAGCTGAGGGGAGTGAAAAGTTGAGAGAGAGAGAGGGGAGGCAGGGGGAAGACGGAGAGAGAGGGAGAGGGGGAGGGGAGAGAGAGAGAGAGGGGGAATATAACAAGGAGGAAGTGGGTAAACATGTGGGAGAGGATGGAGGGGAAGAAGAATTAAGGGTTATGGAAGGATGTAAGGAGGAATAAATGGGAGCGATGGATCTGGGAGTGATAGTTGGGTTCTTAAGGCAATATTAATTATGGCTCGGAGATATTGGGCAATTGATTGTAGATCGTTGTGGTCGTCCATTTCAAGAATTAAACCTATGGAGTTGAGGACTCGGTCGAGGACTTGATCGTTATTTTAGAGTTAGAGCAATGGAACTGAAACCGGATTTTAATATAAAGAAGAAATATAAATAAAGGTTTAATTAATGAAAGGAAAGGAGAATATAAGTGACTTATTGTTACTTTTAAAGTGTATGATAATAGAGTGTTGCTGATCTAGGTTAGATTGATGACCCTTGATTCACGCCAAGAAGTGGATTGCGTTTTGTTGGGTCGGTTTATTAATCACGGTTTGTCCAATCACGATTGTGCACAAGTTATGTTGCATGGAATAGTTATTCAATGACATTAAGTAAAAGGAATAAAGATCGTAGAAAGACTAAGAAGAATTCTGCGTCCGGAGGTGAATTGTCGCGATTTTTATACGGATAGTCGAAGACAGGAGGTACCAAGATGAACCTATTAAAGGAAGAGATGGGCTTCAGAGACAGGGTGGAACTCTGAGGGAAATGATGTCGAAAATCTGATTAGCATTTTTAATTATTGGTCCTGATCAATCTTAGTGGGAAAAAGTCTTAACAATTAGAAATGAAGGGTGAGGTTAAGAATATCTGGTAGGAGGAGACGGTTTGTTCTTGAAGACATGGATCTTTAGGTATAGATGAAATAGGAATAGTGGAGAGTGAATGTGTCTCATAGTTTTGGGCGGGAGTCATGATTGGCCAAATAAATTAGATATCATAAGTGCGGTGGTGGTGGATTCTTGTGGAGTAAAACGCAAAAAGATTTTATGGAGTGAGGAGGTATGTACGAGTACGAGAGCATATGAAGTGGTATTTTGGTCACCCGGAAGAGTCAGGATGCCATAAATCTTGGGTTGAAATAGAATTTTATGACGACCGATGAAAAGATGGTGGCGGGTTATCTGATGACCGAAACTCTCTTGAGTTTCATATAACAAATTGCTTCTCAGTTCTTCTTCGATTGTTTGACTAATAAGGTCTTAACTCCTTCCATGGCAGAGCAAAATTCAGTAAAATGTACTGAAACCGCCTCAAAAAATAACGGGGCGGATTTTTTCAATAATTTGTATACTTCAGTTTTTTTGGTCACTGAAGCCGAATTTGAGGTCAAAATATAGAAATTCAAAATGACGGATCGAATATGGCGACTAAAATGTTTAGAAATGCTTAATATTATTAAATAAAAGTAATTGGTCATTTCTCAAGTTACTAAATTAACGATTTTTATATAAAATCACTCTTAACGCTCTTACTGCTCGTTGCGAACTGACTCGTTCGCTGTTCGCTCTTCGTCGTACATCCTCTGCTTTTTGGTATTACCGAACACTCGGATTCCTTTAGGCGCTGCGGTCAAACGACGCCGAACGTCGCGCGAAATCCATTGATGACGCCGCTGCCCTGTTCTAACGACGCCGATCCCTCCATTGGACGCCGCGGTCTCTCCTCAGTTTCTCCCTTTCACCCTTTCTCACTCTCACACATCCCGTGTGTGAAAAAAAATTTACAATTTTCCGACATTTTAATTTGATTATATTATAGTTTTTTTTATTAATAAATTATAAAAAATAAGTTGAAATTCGTAATCAGCAACCCAAAAAATACTTGATAAAAATTCTACGACAATAGTTATTACACTTAAAATTCAATACAACACGAAAATGATCTGGACGCACCGGTACGTCCGTGCCACGGAAGGGGTTAAGGGTTAAATGCAAGTACACTTGTGATGGTAACAGGACGCCGGTTACCTCAGTTTTGTTTGAAAAGGCTATACATGCATTTAGCAACAGATCATTTACATGAGCGACACGGTATGATGAGTATCCGTATAGATTTGAAACTAAGAATTGTTGCTGTGCTTGGTATCGACCAAGCACAAAATTCTACTAAAGGAATGATTGTGGCTGAAAGCAAGCGCAGATGTGGCTTGTGTCCAAGAAATTCTGACAGAAAAACAAAATATTTTTGTTGTTCTTGCGAACGCTATATGTGCGACCAACATTGCACAGGTTCGTACGTTAAATGTGCGGGAATAGATTCAATTTCTCTAAAATAAAATTAGTTTTCTGTTTTAAAGTATATTTTGTACTTAAATAAACTGTTAAACATCAAAAATGTCTTTTATATCAATAATAATCATGAATATTTGAAATTTCTTGGAGTTCGATTTTTTCAAAAAATTCCCTGCTTCGTATCTCAAAATAAATACCGTTTTTTAAGCACACGTATCCAAACCAATTTTTTCTTGAAAATATAGCATTTGAAGAATACAACCTCGAAAGAATTATTTAAAAAAAGAATATTTAAAAATACTAAAAATTATATGAGATATGATTTTTTTTTATAAAAAATGTCATTTTTCGCGTTTTTTTCCTTTATGGTTTCTTTTCATTATATTCGTATTAAAATTATTCGAAAAAAGCTGTTGCCTTTTATTTTAGAAAGTTTTAAAAACATCCTCAATTTTTTTTAATCAAAATATCCAATAGAATAAGCGTGGTGGCAGTTTTAATCGTTGGGGTCCAACGGACCTCCTGTATATCATATTAAATTATTCGGAGATGTGTATGGATTAATACTAATTATGTCTGAATTTACAACATGTCAACAACATGCCTACAATTTGTAACAAAGCTTTAAAAAGGTGCCGGCGACAGCCAGTAGTTTTTGATATTGTACGCCGGCGGCAAGGATAAACTTTTTCGTGAAATGTGCGGTCGTCAAAATATTAAGATAATCTACATTAATTTAAAACATTTGTCTATTTCATTTGCCATACAGAAAAAAAATATAAAATATTATATTATATAAATATATATTATATAAATATAATAAAATATATTATATAAAATAAAATATTAACATGTGATTTATAAAATATCTTATTTTAGGTTCTGCACATTTTTTGGAAAAAAAATTATGACGTACATATATCTAAAATTTAAATTATATGAGTTGATTTAGGAATAAAAAGAAACATAAGCTACTTTGAAAATCTGTTAGAAATTAGATCAAATGAAAATTTCCCAATTGCTGAAACAAAATCTGATACTTGCAATGACTTTTTCACATTTCGTTATCAAATAAGCAATATATTCAAAGAAGAACTACAGAAGTTTTTCAAAGCAAACGATTGAAATGTAGACATTTTAATTTATTATCCAAAAATTAAAAAAAATTTATATACAATATAATACATCATTCACAAGCAGTGGATCCTAATGTCGATAATGGGAAGGGGGGTTAATAAAATTGTAAATACATTAATGTAGCTTTAAGGTTTTTTATAATCATTAATAGACTCTCGGCAAATAACAGCGGACATTGTATATCAGAAATCGGACAGTTTAGATGCAGTGAATCCTAAATATAAGAATTTAATTCATGGGCGGCTGTGTTAATCGGCCTGTGTTAATCGGCCTATCATTTTACCTAAATTTCTTAAACAGATCTAGTAAGACTGATTTTTTTTAATTTGGAAGGGGGGTTTTAACCCCAAAACCTCCCCTTAGAATCCGTCAATACCCACAAGTAATGAACGCTCATTGGAAAAATAGTTTTCATATCACAAAAAACACACTAAAATGATGATACCATAATAGAGCATCGGGTTCTTTTGAAATTTAATAAATAAATTTTGTAATATTCGACTTTTTATTTTCTTAGATTCTATATCTCTGTTAATTCTGTCCAAATTCTATATTTTAAATAAATCTTTCCTTCTTTCTCTCCCTTTCCTTTCCCCTATAAAAAATCATTAGTCTTATTTCAGCATTTACATAAAGTAACGAGAAAAATAACGATTCGTTATTTTTTAAATAATAGTAATTGTAACGGTTTATTTTGCAGAACTTATTCCAAACAAATTACGCTTTAAAAAAGAATAATGATAATAATAACAAGTTACTTTTATAAAATAACTTTCCTAATCCTATGTTTCACTTAGATATACATAATGTAAACTCTACATCTATTAAAATAGCATCGCTCTAATAATAGCATTTGGCACTTACATGTCTAGTAGGATTTAACTGATCATATATCTTAAAAGCTTTTACAATTTAATATTTAAGATTAATATCCTATATATTGTTACTTTCTACTACTCTATAATAAACATGAATAGTTCTTGTTTAATTATTCTTGTTGTCAAAAACTGCGTAAAATTATCAGTAATTTAAATATATTGATATATTTGTGAATCCTATCGCTTTTCAAGTATTCTTAAAAAGAACACTATTTGCTTTCATGGAAATTGATTTCTAACCATTCATTCCAACACCATATGTACCTTAGAATATTATATACGCAAACTTTTATACTGTTATGTTATTAAATTCGTAATTATTGACATATGTAGATGATACATATGTAGATCACATGCTATATATAAACATTTGTGTTCTTTTCTGTCCTATAATTTTTTCTTAATTTTTATTCTACTCTTTTCATCTACATTCCAATAGTAGAAAAGTTGTGCTACTATTATACCATTTGCTAATGTGGAACATGTGTACATTATTATAAGAGTTGTATCACCTGTTTCTTGGATGGAAGTGAAAATTCTTGCAAGGGAACCAAAAAATAGCATGAAAATTGTTGCTGCAGATAACTGACCAGTACTTCCATTTGAATAATTTGTCCAGGCTTGCATGAGCTATAAATTTTATAAAATCATTCATTGTATATTTGTATATTATTTCATTAGTGTATTTGTAAAATAATTGATATATCAAAATATGAATTAAAACATGAAAAAAATAACAAAAATGTTCAAAAGAGTTAAAAAAAATTGGTAATTTTGTTAATTAAATTATATACCTTGCTAATAAGAACAATGGGTATGTTTATTGTTTGACATGCCCAGAGGATATAGACTGGTGTTACCCCACTATTAGCTGCAAAAACTACTGCTATATAAGCAAAAAGAGAGGCTGTTGCTTTTGTTGTTTCTCCATTATAATGCATTACTAAAACTGCAATGGCTAAAGTTTGAAGCCCTAAAAATACCCCATCGCCCCAGGCACTGAAATTATAAAACTATATTTCATAACATTTCCTATGATAAGCAAAGTTTTATATACATTCTTTTACCATTAATAAATTATTTAATATTTATGCAAAATAGGGCTAACCTCACAGATTTCAATGACCTTGAAGTATATGAGAAAGTATATGTGGAGATAATTACATATTTTTGAAATAAAATTAAAAGTCGTTCATCATTTATAACTATATCATATTAAAAATATTTAAAGTTAAGAACTTTAAACTAAGAACCATGATTTTAACAATTTATATTAAGAGATTAAAATTATCTTATAAAAGATCTTATAAAAGAGGTTAGGTAATCCAGAAATTCATAAAATTGTGAAACTTTACAAGCAGAATGATTTATCAGAATACAAAACTATTTTTCGTTCGTACTATATTTGAGGGGGTGAAATCATTCCTTGAAAAAGAATCTATTTTTTTTTTTAAATAACTGCCGAACGGTGAGAGATACCAAAAGTGAATTTAAACAAAAGTCGTATCTTTGTTTTATGTCTACAAAACTATATAAATATAAGTATTGAAAAATTTATATTTCTCGAGTTATCCTGTTTAACTATTTAGCAATTATCCTGTTTAACTATCTAACTATTAGAAAACCATACAAAAAAGAAGATAATGTTAAAATAGAGTTTTATGCAATATCTTATTTATTATACGGTTTATAAAATAATTTAATAAAATAACACCTCAAGTAATATATATGTTACTATTGTCATGATCCATCATTGATTAGTTTTAATTAATATTGGTCCATATTCTGAATTCTCTTTCATCACTAAAAGTGACTCTAAATGTGGTTTATAGCCAATCAGCAGGCTTATAAGCCATTTTTCTAGTCACTTTTAATAATAAAAGAAAGTTCAAAATATGAGTCTTTATCTTTTATATAGTTATAAATATATATTGACTTGCTTAAATAATTGATAGTTGTGTGAAATTTATATTAATAATAATTTAAATATTACTTTATAAAACTATTTTAATAATTAAAACTACTAAAACATAATTAAAAAATTCGACGTTTTTTTTTTAAATGGAGTACATAAATCGATTATGATATATGAAAAGAGGTTATGAGGTGAAGTATTATCATATAAATTTACAAAAATCTTACAAGAAAATTTCCAACTCAATTTTAATAGTTGGCAATGAAGATAACTTGAAAAATATGAATTTTTCAATATTTACTTATACCTTATATTTATAGCCTTATAAAGATAAAAAAGAGATGCAATTTTTGTTTAAACTTTTTCTCTTGAAATTTCTCACCATTCAGCAGTTATTCCGCAAAAAAATATCAAAGAAGTAATTTCGTCCCCTCAGATTGTAATATACAAAAAATAATTTTGTGTTAAAATGCTAAACATTTTTCTGTATATTTTTCCACATATCTCGTGACAAAAATTCAATAATTGTAGTGCAAGTTCAAGTTTACACTCAAGGAACTAAACGAGGTGTTAAAAAAGAAAAGGATTCTACATTTATATAGAATAAATAATACTCATTATACTAAGTAAAAACATCTGTTAAAATATCAACTTTTTCAAAGTTATAAATGTTTTTTTATTTTGATAATGCAAATTAATTGTGTGCTTCTATTGACCATGCACAGTAAGTAAATAAACGAATATCTTATCATATTATTTCATTATTGTTTTATTTATAATAAACATTCTATATGTATTCCTTCCATTTCTATATACACTTAATATCTTCAAATTATAGAATTACAAACTATATTCCAAAAACTCCTGGTCTTCTTCAAATCTGGTCAACTGTATTTTGAATTCGATGATGTAATTCTTGTAATTTAATATAATATAGTAAGATAATATAATACGATATTCGTTCATTTATTCATTACATATGATCGATAGAAGAATACAAATAACTTGCATTATCAAAATTGGAAAATGTTTATAATATAAAAAAATTTGCAAAACTATGTTCTATTAAATAATCTAAAAGTTTCTCATAATCACTATAAATCCTTAAACTCATATAGCTTCATTTCACATTATAGTCTTTATTACTTCACTATATAACTTCAGTATATTAGACTAAAAGCAAATGTACAAAATAGACAGATTATTACAGATATCAGGTTGTGAAAAATATAAATAAAAAAATAAAACAATATTCCATATGCTGTAAATATATGCAAGTATGTTACTATGCATAGAAGCTGTAAACCTATACAATAATAAAATATTATAATTCAGTTTTCTACCAAAGGTATATTGAAAATTAAGGTCACAGAACTTTTATTTTTTTATCTGAAATATTTAATATGTGACAATCACTCTTTAATATACTTTAAAATCATTGAAATTGATCAGGTATTGAAATTGATCAAAACATATTCTGTATAATTACTAATTATTTTCTTACCTAAATGGAAATCCATTGATAAAACTATAAGATACCATTGCAGTAATGGCAAATAAATCTAACAATACACTAAAGATATTGATTCCTTCCCCACTCTTGTTTTGGAAAATTTTTACAATTTGTGGAATTTTTACTAAAAGATAAAAATACATTTATATAAATCAGTATAACTTAAATACGTTATTGTATAAATTTGCAATTATAATTTTAAAGCAAACTTTAAAACCAACACAAAAAGCAAATATTATGTATATATTATATAAAGCAAATATTATATATAAGCAAATAATATATATGTGTACATAAACATAATGCATGCGTATATAAAATTATAATTGCAAATTATAATTTTAAAGAAAATTTTAAAATTTTTGTATATTTTATTTAAAAGAAACAATTATATTCTAACCAAGGAGGGAACCTCCAATGATACACAGGCCTAAAATTTTACTCAGAGTTGCTTTGAAGCATCCAACTGTAACATTAATATATATGTGTGTATATATATATATATAAGATAATTATATTTTACTTATAATTATATTTTATAAAAAAAATTGCATTTACTTACATAATGAAAACAAATGAATTATATTATTTTTAAAATATGGCTGAATATTTAAGTTACATAGGATTTACTTTTCCAAATAACCATGAAATTAATTTACCATGAGAAAATATTTTTATTAATTTATTATAATATAAATGATAACTATAAATAATTTATCATAAAACATATTTTTGATCTGTATAATTTTCAGTTTAATAATTTTAAATATCATTCACATGGCTATCACAAATCATGTTTTTATTATACTAATTTACACCAATTATTTCATATAAACACCAATATTAACTTCATACTAACTTAAATAGTATATTAAAAAGTGGTCTATTTCTACCTGCATGATTTAAAATTTGTATAATTTCTTATAGTTGGCTATAGAATTTTGATAATATCTGTTTGTTATCAAAGTACAAGAAAAACAAATAAAAACCCTAAAGAGAGAAATAGACTATTCATGGCTCCTATTTTTTTCTTCAAATACAGCATGATTCCACACAAAAATAAATACAGAAATGTTGTTTATGTTGTCTATGTTGTCACTAAGATACTTTATATGCTTTATTAAATAAAAATCATCTTACTTTTTATTTATTGTAAGTTACAAGTGTAGGCAAGATAGCATATGTCTTAAGTATATATTATTTGTATGACAAAATATTGAAGCCCAAAGATCATCTTCATTTTCTATCTCCTCACAATCTGATGACAGCAATTACACAAATACCAATCTTCGAAGATATTCGAAAGAATATGTCCAGGAAGCAATATTGCTAGATATATAGCATATCTGAAGAACTATAATTAGTGACATAAGAACAATATCAACCATGTAACAATCAATATTACACGTACAAATGTGACCAATACATAAAATCAGAATGATTTTTTTCCAATAAAATGTATACAAAGTATTTTACTTCAACAACACATTCCCTATATTCATTTTTGTGACGAGTCATGCTGTATTTGAAGAAAAAATTAAGATCATAAATGATCTATTTTTTAAGTTTTTACTGATTTTTCTCATACTTCTCATACTTTCTCATATTTTAATAACAAAAGGATATTATTATGTAATTCTACGTCAAATAATTTTCCAAAAAATTGTAAAAAATCATGTAAATTTTACATGCCAACTTGAGGGAAAAAATAGACTTTTTAACATACCTTTCAATAATATATATCAACAATGATATATTTTTGGTCTGATATAATACACATAAAGATATATTATAATAATTTAATACACTATTATTTAATCATCAAATAAAAATATATTTATACATATTAAACAATTGAAGTAAACAAGATAAGTGTTACTGCTACAAACGTACCATGAAGAAAATTAAATTCATCAAAATACTTTTCTGCACACTCTTCCGTAAATAGTAATAACGCCACATTTTTTATTAACCGAATCATATCGTTACAATTCATACTTTGTTCTTTAACAATGTTTTACAATAGCAAATAGAACCCTGAAAGCAACCACGTTGACACCACTTTTCATAACTATTCGATACACCATCTGCATCCATTTCTTTCAATTGGAATTAAATTGATATTTTCTAGCGCTGCCAATAAAGCCAGCGGCACACGGTGCTTGTTTTCGTGCTGGATTGCTTGCTGGATGAAAATATTGCGTTCTGATTGGTACATTTCCGAAGATAGATGGAAGTGCACCAATTAGAATGCAGTATTTTCATCCAGCAAGCAATCCAGCACGAAATCAAGTACCGTGTGCCGCTGGCTTTAAAGGCCTATGGCCGGTTGCACATAGGACGCGGCACGCTAACCGCACGGCGGATGTTGGCTAGGGAATAGCGATAGCCAATCAATATTCTACGGCTGCGTTCCGATATTCACTGCCAGTACTGAAAATCTATAATATATGTGACATAAAGTATATATTTTCAATACTGGCAGTGAATATCGGAACGCAGCCTACATGCCGCATGTTCGTAAATACTATTTCCGGGCAAACAAGATGATGCTGAATGGCTACTGCGATATTCCCTAACCAACTTTCGCCGCACGCTAATGGAGGATTCACATTGCGTCTGATGTCCGACGTACGACGTCCGACACCCAATAGGAGAACAGCTTTCTAATGGAGAATTCAATTCTCCATTAGTAAGAACTGACCAATTATAGCCGATTATTTTTGTAATAATCGACTGTGATTCGCCAATTCTTACGGCTTACAGCTTACAACACCTAGGGCCAGTTGTTCCAACTTCTCGGTAAGTTAACCGATAGTTAAATCATATGTTTGTCTTTGTTTTTCCTTCAACTTGGACAAAGACAGACATATGATTTAACTGTCAGTTAACTTACCAAGAAGTTGGAACAACCGGCCCCTCGTTGTAGACCAGGCCTTAATGTAGAACGGGCTCTATGTGCAACCGGCCTATTTAGCCTTAGTCTACAATACGTGTCGTAAGTTGTAAGCCGTAAGAATTGGCGAATCACAGTCGATTATCACAAAAATAATCTGCTATAATTGGTCAGTTCTTACGGCTTACAGCTTACAATACGTATTGTAGACAGGCCTTAAGGCTCGTCTACATTAGCTGTAAGAGTAAGGCTGTAAGGTTGCAAGATACGAAATGAAATATTTTCATTCGCTGACAGCTTACGTTACAGCCTTACAGCCTTACTCTTACAGCTATTGTAGACGAGCCTTTATTCTTACAACTATTGTAGACGAGCCTTAAGGCTGTAAGGTTGCAAGACACGAAATGAAATATTTTCATTCGCTGACAGCTTACGTTGCAGCCTTACAGCCTAAAGCTAAGACTCCATGCATGCGGTGAGCTGCGGCAAATGCTGCGATGACCAATCAGAAGGGAGGCGCAAGTCCGGTTGCGGTAAGCTCCGGCATGCGTCTGTCTCCTGATTGGTCACCGCAGCCGTTTGCCGGAGCTCACCGCATGCATGGAGTCTTAGCTTTACTCTTACAGCTATTGTAGACGAGCCTTTAAGGTCATTCTACAATACGTGTCGTAAGTTGTAAGTCGTAAGAACTGACCAATTATAGCCGATTATTTTTCTAATAATCGACTGTGATTCGCCAATTCTTACGACTTACAACTTACGACACGTATTGTAGAATGACCTTAAGCCTGAAAATCTGAGTTTGTTACTGCGCATGCGCGAGTTTCCTTTCTACATCCTCTCACTAGCCTCTATCTAACAAGACTGCTTCCGCTTCGATGCTATCGTGAATCGCGCAGCAACGCATGGTGATGACCGAGCACGTAGTTCGTTTCCCGATGATGTCTCGCAGTGATTATTTCTGAGTTCGCATTGCCAGATTTCTGCAGAACATAATACTTCGCACGAGCGGTAAGTAATATTCTTCTAATAATGGTGGTGCACAGGCTTTGCCGCTGACGAAAGAAAGCGGACAAACGCTGAAAGGAAGGGTAGCCATTCGGCGATATATATCATGGCGCCGATGCGCTTCGCGATCCGACACGGACTTACACCCGAACGACCATCTTGTATATTGATAAATCGATATAGCGCGTGGCTTCTCGCCTGTTACGTTAATTTAAAGTAACGAATCGGCATCTTCGTTACAACCAGGTCAACGAAATTCACCAAGTACCAGGGTAAATCGATTTTGAGAATCGGTTTCACCGATACACGGTCGCTTCGTTTCCGATGGCACGATGTCGCGCAGAATGCTGCAATATTTGGTGAATCGACACAACGCCACCAGACATTGCATAAGCGCGATAATGAATGATTGAACGAAGCTGTGTAAATTCAGTGTCCGATGTACTGAATTAACTGGACATCCGTTATACTACAGACGGTGGAACAATGGACATGTGTCCTTGGGCGTTGAACGTTCTACATTCAAAAGTCTTTTTATTCATGAGAGAACTAGTAAAGATGTCTATATCGATGCAAATCAGTATCCGTGGATGCCCTTGTAACATTAGCAGGTGAACAAATAATTCGAACACACTGTATTTTCATAGTCTTACAGATTAGGTTGGTCTCTTTGGTGTACGAAAATGGAATCTATGGATGCGCGTCTTGTGGCGCAAGCATTGAACTACCATGGCCAGCAGTTGCAGAAAGTGTGGGAAGGAGAACGCAATGAAAATGAATTGGTCATGCTCAATCTGAAGGATCCAAGTTTTGAAATCTACCAACAACGGCAAAAAACTTTGAGGTACTTATCAGTTATTTATAGTATAACTTCATTGCACTATTTATTTTTACTGAGATATTTTTGCTTAAATAAAACTTCATATATTTTAGCTTTGGGGATAGAGGCAAACGTCTCAAGCTTCAACAATTCCTTGCTAAAAAAGCTGATGCCTTGTATGATAAGACAAATTTGGAAAAATCTACAGAATGCATTAAGCAACAGCTAGGAGATGAAGGTAATTATTTGTTTAGATATTTCCTTCTAGTTTATTCAATAATACTATAATGCTTTACAATATGTATATTTTCTAGAATTTTATGCTACTGTACCAGGACTGGATACTTTTGTAACTATGGAGAAGTCTCAGCGTATTCGCAACTTTTTAGAGGTATAAAAATTAAAAAATATCAATAAATTAAAGAAAAATACCTAGAGATTTTTATTGTTAAGATGAATAGTAGACTGTACATTCTTAAAAAAAAAAATCTCTGATTAATATTTTAACATTATTCCATTTGATTTATAGAGTTTAGTAGTTGGAGATGTAATTTACGCGCAAGTAATGGGTAAAAGTGCCGCTGGTCTGCTTCTGAAGGTGCTTTGCAACTGCAGTGATTGTCCCAGAGTTGTTACTGAATTAGGAGTTAAGGTATGTTGTAATATCACTAACAGATATTGTTTATATTTAATCAATCATCAATGTATTAATATTTGTATTGATATTAAAAATTTAAACTGATCTAAGTTTTGCTTAGATATAAAAAATGTCAATATATTTTTTGTAAAATTTTGTTTTCATATTGTTATTCAAGTGCTATATATTTTGGTTTAGCACTGCTAGATCATCATGATAAAGTGAATCATTTTTATATTTCTGATTTGTTTTTTCTTGGGGTAAAAATATGATTTAATTGCTTTAATATCTTTGGTTTATTCTTGATTTTATATCACGTCTGTATATGACTATACATATTCATAATTGCGTTCATATTGAAAAAAATGCTGTACACATACAATTAAAATAAATTCTTATATTTGTGGTAAGCAATGATGTTTAATTAAATAAAACTATGCTTATTTGTTCAACAACATTTCTCTATAAATATATACATGATTATATAATCATGTATAGACAAAATATATGTATTACTTATAATTATGTATTTGTAATATAATTTATAATCATGATGGAATTCTGTCAATCATAATTTTATATAATTATACAGGAATGTTATAAATAATGTTAATTATAAATAATATAGGATGGTCCATTTTAATCGACAGTCGGAAATATCTCGTCAGGTAAGTTATATCGCGAAAAATGTTTCGAACAAAAGTTGTAGGGTTCAGAGAGGGACATCTGATGGTGACCTTGGCTTGATCTTGGATTGTCCTTTGAAGGTCATATAAAGGTCAACTTTAAAATCCTAAATGGAACCCCCATTTTTTATTGCATATTGTTGCCCTTGTCGAAACGTTTTCAAAACACTACCTACTTTTGTCTTTTGCATAAGCTATTCCCAAGATATGGAGCTTCAAAGTTGACATACCGCCGGCATTCGCATTACCCGATGTGCACCACGAGGAAGTTGCCAAGATCCAAGGTCACCGACAGATATCCCCTTCTGAACCCTATAACTTTTGTTTGAAATATTTTTCGCAATCTGGCTTACCTGACAAAATATTTCCGATTGTCGATTAAAATGGACCACCTTATATATCACTTATTCTCAGATGTAAGAGAAAACAAAGATTCTTAGTACTTAGATAATATATTTATATTTTCCTTCCTTTTGAAAGAAAAATTGGGAACACAAAAATGACTCGTATCTTCACAATGAAAATATGCTAGCAAATGTTGAGATGTAGCACATGAAATAATATAAAAATAAACTGTTATCACGAAAAATATTATCACTAAAAAAATATTCTTATATATTCTATATTTCCGCAGTTTGTCAATTTAATTTTTTTTAACATCATATATTAATAGAAAGATTTATGTACTTGGGATATAATATTTTTAAGTATGTTAGTACATTTTGAATTTTAATTGTTAATTATAAAGAAATTATATATGTCGTTAGGCATTGATGTTAAATACGGCCATTATGCCGGCGGTAGACAAGAAAGGTGTCGCGAGGGGCTACATGGCAAATGATCTCGTCTGCGTCGTAGTCAGTGAAGTGAACGTTGAGGCGGAGCGAGTTGTTGCAGTTATGAACACAGAGCCCCGTGAGGGGCAAGCACCACACCCACCAATGGGACTTATCCATTCCGACGATCTTCCGGAGGCTTATAAGTAAGTTAATAAAGCTAATCATATATAATCTTAAGTTTATCGTATTATTGTTATATGCTTCATTAACTTTATAAGTTGATTTTCTATATTACTAGGAAATTCTATATACACACGATCAACTATGAAAATGTACACAATGTTACCTCTATTTATTGCGCATTATTCTAAGAGCACTTAAACTAAGACAAAAATATTCTCTTTGTTTATTTATTTAATTATTTAACTGATATACTGAGCTATGAAATCGATATACTCATATACACACGCGCACACACATATGTGCGCATTCTCTCTCTCTCTCTCACACATACACACACATACTTTTCCTTTCGATAGTATGTTGCTTAATAACATATTACTTTTACATGGAGTGATTTTCGAAAATGCTATCACAAATTTCACAAACATCTATACCTTTAAGGTAGAGACATATCTGATACAAATAAAATTTCTAAGATATTTAATATTTTTATAATAAAGATGGGGTTAAAAATAAAATTTCTAAAATAGATATAATTTAATATACAACGTTATTTTGTTTGTTTATAAAAAAACAAAAGATACACTATTAAATATAAATTTTTGCAAAATCGCAGCAATGACAAAGTATATTTATAAAATAACACTTGCAATTGATTGAGCAGATCTATGAAATAGTCTGAATATTTTTCTTTTGTTTCAATAATTAATAAATATAAAATTAACATATTATGCAAGTTTTTTAAATACCATTTCTCACAATACTATCAGTTCCATATTTATTTATTACTAGAATGAAACGAAAATATTCAGATTATTTACTTGATCAATTTGAAGTTTTATTTAGTAAATACTTTTTTTCGCACTATTTTGTTAAAACTTTTAAAGTGTATTTTCTCATTTTTGACAAATTAATCTTTATTAAGTTGAATGATTTTGTAACACAGACAGAGACGAAAAGCTCTCAATACAGAATAGTTAAAATGAATAATTCCAAAATACCTTCTTATAATTCAGTTTGTGTATTTAGTAAAATAATAACATTAATATGTATAAGCTATTTACTACTATTATTCAGTACATTTGATTTTTAATAAAAGAGGTTCAGAAGCTCTTCTATCTGAATGAAAATTAAGATGGTTGTAGCGAAAAATCAATAGCTTTAAAAAGAAATTATTACTAATAATCCTAAATAGGTGTGTGCATATATATATATATATATATATATAAATTTCTGAGAACGAATTGTTTTATAATTATTTCGAGACTGTTATTAATAATTTTTATATTAAATATCCTAGAAAAACTATACAGAGCTATGCTTATTCAAAATTTTCCCTTTGCTTAAAGGTGTAGGATACGTCTATGAAATTTGTATTGAAATTATCATGTACATGGAATAAAATTATAATACAACTGGTTAAAGAATTAATCCTTGTACAAAAAGAAATAAGTAAAAATTGCAAAATGAACTTTTCTATTCAAAGTTTTGTTTCTAAAAAAATAAAACTTAAGAGTTGTATGCAGTACGCATATACTTAATGAAAATATTGTTGAAATATACTGAAATGAACAATACTGCAAATGTTTATATAATGTCTAACAGTTTCCGTCCTAAATAAAATTATTTTCATCGAATATGGATGCCTAAATATTAGTTGATATCTTCTTTTAACGAAACTTTCAAAAGCTTTAATTTAGTCTCTTATGTTTTACTTTTTATTATTGTAATAACAGTTTAAGTAATAGATTCAGAAATGATAAACCACTTGGTCTTGGTCAAATAATGCATGCGTATCCAACAATTGTGAAACTTTATTGTTGTTGTTGTTATTATTATTATTATTATTATTATTATAAAACTTAGAGCGGGAAGTGTACGTAACAGTTTCGAATTAGCCTTGTATAAAAAATTGTTTCTTGTTCAGTTGTATTACAATTTTTTCTTCAACTTGTATACAGTATGAGCTATTTTGTGCCAATTATTTACATAGCACTATTTTTTAGCACTATTCTGTATGAAAATTTAACATTTTTTATTTTCTTTTTTTTTTCTTTTTATCCATAAAAATATTAAGGAAGGTTCTTATTTATATCAACTACACAATTTTTAACATAATATCTATGTAGCTAAATCCTAAATTAAAATTTCGTTAAGTCCACTTGAAATTAATCGAAGAAAATAGTTTTGTTGTCAATTAGTCGAACCAAGCCAAGCCAAACCGACGAAAAGTTCTGCTTGTTAAGTTTTTTCAGCTGTTTTCGAAAAAAAAGAGAAAACGAAAATTAGCTGATAATAAAAAAATATTAAAAAAAAGTTGATTTCGAAAATTCGGAAGTCATGATATTACTATCATCATATATATTTCTCGGAACTGAATTTTAGTTTAAAACATTTTTTAGCACTTTGTGGTCCGTAGTCTGAGCGAAGCCGTTTCGTTCATTTCTTTCGAAGTATCAATAGCATGTTGCGTACTTGATCATGCATATTTTGCTATTTTTCTGATTATGTAAACGTTAATATCTAAAAAAAATTTAAAGCTAAAAAAGTCGAACAATTTTTATCATAGAATTCATGTTTTTCTCTATTAGCAATCATCAGAAACTTTTAACTTCTGTATGTATGTTTTATTTTCTCAAACAGTCAAAGATATAATATTTTGAACTAGAAAAAATCAAATATGCATATACAGGGTGTCTTAAATATACCGGAACCAGATAACTTTACAGATCAAGATTTCATGAAAAACTTTAAATATAAAAGTTGTAGAAAATTGAATAACGGACTTGATGGTGACTTCGAATTTGACCTTGGCCATGACCTTCAAAGTTATTTGGAGGTCAACTTGCGTTTTTCAAATGGGAACCCTTATTTTTTATTACACTTTTTTTCAATTAATTTGAACAACTTTTGTCTAAAACATTTTTTTATGTGCCTAATATTTTTTGAGATATTTGAGGAAAACTTGATAACTTTTTCAATATTTAACTTACGATATCTCGCTAACTATTTGTCGGAAAAAAAATGGTACTAAACTTTCTTGCTTTATTTAGTCTCAAGAATATATTGTTACAATAGTGCCCTGATTTTTGTTAATTTGATGATTTTGAAATTTCCAAAAGTCAGTTAACAAAACTCAAGGCGCTATTATAACAATATATTCTTGAGATTAAATAGAGCAGAAAAGTCTAGTACCGCTATTTCTTCCGACAAATAGTTAGTGAAATATCGTAAGTTAAATATTGAAAAAGTTATCAAGATTTCCCCAAATATCTCAAAAAATATTAGGCAAATAAAAAATTTTAGACAAAAGTTATTCAAATTAATTGGTAGAAAAAATCAATGTAATAAATAATAAGAGTTCCTATTTAAAAAACGCAAGTTGACCTCCAAATGACCTTGAAGGTCATGGTCAAGGTCAAATTCAAGGTCACCATCAAATCCGTTACTCGATTTTCTACAACTTTTGTATTTAAAGTTTTTCATGAAAACTTGATCCTACAAAGTTATCCGAGGGTTATCCAGTATTTTTAAGACACCCTGTATACAGGGTGTCTCATTTTAAAAAACGCACCTCGATAATTTTTTAACGAAGCATTTTCACCAAAAATGTTTCGGACAAAAGTTGTATGATTTCAAGAGGGTATAAAACAACTATACTATTTTGTTTACAAATGGCACCACTTTTGAAATATTCACTGATCATTACATTTCTGAAATGAAAACCCCAAGTTTTTATTATACCGTCGTGTTCTATCAGTTAATTTAAACAACTTTTGTCTGAAATACTTTTTATTTGCTTAATATTTTTTGAGATATTTAAGGAAAACTTGATAACTTTTTTAATATTTAACTCACAATATCTCGCTAACCATTTGTCAGAAGAAAAAATGGTAGTAGACTTTTGCTCTACTGGTCTCAAGAATATTGTTATAATAGCGTCTTGACTTTTGTTAATTTGATAATTCTGAAATTTCCAAGTCAGTAAGTTAACAAAAGTTAGGGAACTATTGTAACACTATATTTTTGAGACCAGGTAGAGCAAAAAAGTTTAGTACCACTTTTTCTGCCGACAAATGGTTAGCGAGATATCGTGAGTTAAATATTGAAAAAGTTACCAAGTTTTCCTTAAATATCTCAAAAAACATTAAGCAATTAAAAAAAATGTTTCAGACAAAAGTTGTTTAAATTAATTGCTAGAAAAATGCGGTGTAATAAAAATTGGGTGTAACAAAATAGTATAATTGTTTTATGTCCTCCTGGCAATCATACTTTTGTCCGAAACATTTTTGCTAAAAATACTTCATTAAAGAATTATCGAAGTGCGTTTTTTAAAATGTATTAAATATACCCTGTGTGTATACAGGGTGTCCCATAATTGTAACACACCAACTCCATAGTGGCGTAAAGCTAAGCGAGAGGAACGAAAAGTCCTGTTCCATTTAGCGATATCGTATAGTTTTTTAGTAATAACCGCGTAAAATTTGGCGTTTATCACGCCTATCGCCGCCTATAGACGCTCCTCGGTGAGCTGTGTGCGTCAAAGCTGAGCGATAACGCGTCTCGCGCTGACTGTCGCGGTGACGTCTTAGCGCTTTGACGTCGCGTTACCGCTCAGCGGCGCAGCTCGCCGCGGAGCGTCTATAGGCCGCGATGGGTGTGAGAAATGCCAAACTTTATGCGGTTATTACTAAAAAACTATGCGAGATATCGCAAATGGAAAAGGACTTTTTCGTTCCTCTCGTTTAGCTCTATGCCCCTATGGAGTTGGTGTGTTACAATTATGGGACACCCTGTATAATATGAACATGATTTATTTTTTAAATGTACAAATATTGAGGTTAGTTATACAGGGTATCCGGTAATTAGCTGTCAACTCGAAGTGTGAGAGTAGATTGGGTTAAGATAAACATAAAAGTTCCATATTGTTTTGCGAGATTCGCAATAATTATCGAGTTATTAATTATAGAAATCTGACAATGAGCGCGCGATGATATGGATGATTGGAGAAACGTCGTAGCCTCTCGAGTTACAGCGCGGCTCAGTCGACCCAGCAACAGTACTGTTAGATGCAATATATTGCGACGCATGCGTGAGATGACGTAGGAGCTCTACGGAAGCATATGTCAATGACGGCAATAAAGCGCATCGCAGGGTCCATGGAGAGGCCCGCGCTATCCGATCAGCTGTCTTCCCGCATAGTTTTTCCGCGTTTCTTGCGCTAGTGCCTTATCTCAGATTATGTTGTCCACTAGATACTAAGTAATAGTTACGTTACATTAACATTATAATTTCTCACTCGACTATGTAAACTGTTACATAATACTTATATTATGTAACAATGACATTGTTAAGTGAAAAATTGTAATGTAGATTGAGAATTACTATCGGACCAATTAAAATAACCACGATTTAGATTATCTAATTTACTCGATTGCAATTCTCAATGCATAGTATAATATGGGTGCTATAATATCCTAAAAAAGATACGATACTGAGACTTTTACTCAAGCAGCGAGCTCTACGTCATCTCACGCATGCGCTGTAGCGTCGCAATATATTGGCCGCGTTCAGTAGAACAAAGTGATCAGAGAGCGCTTAGTGATTATTGTCTGTGATTGGAGCATTCTTTTAGATTCTTCATAGACCCAGAAGTATTTACCAATCAGGAGCGAGATTCAGTGGAAAATCTAGTAATTTTGTCCAACTGTTGAGTCTGCTGAATGCAGCCATTGCATCTAACAGCACTGCCCAGCAACTGTTGGCGGCGTTCGGCGAGATAAAACAATAAATAGCGGCGCGTTGTCCTTCGCCGCGCATCGGCAACAGTTTCTGGATTGACTGGGTCGCGCTATGGCCTGAGTAGCTGCAACGCTTCTCCAATCATCTATGTCGACGCGCTCCCACTCCTCAGATTTCTGTCATTAATAACTCGATAATTATTGCGAATCTCGCAAAACGGTATGGGACTTTTATGTTTGTCTTAACCTAATCTATCTTCACACTTCGGGTTGGCAGCTAATTACTGAGCACCCTACATATATATATATATATATATACAGGGTGATTCAAAACAACCTTCCATTATTAAAAGTACAAAATCCTGATAAAATTCTAAAACAACTTTTCCTCTTGCAAAATTTTGGCAAAAGCTTAGATTTTAAATTATTAACAAAAATAGTAGACCTATTGCGGATTGGGTACGGGAGGTAGACAGGTGCGGCGCAACTCACCGTCAGACGTGGGCGCTAACGCGGAGTACCCGCAGCAATCAGTTGATCACACTACACATGTTATACACTAGCTACGTTCCAATATTCATTGCCAGCATAAAAATCTGTATTTTGTATCTGTAACGTGGTGCGACGGATGTCTTGCTCGGTTGGGGTACAGCTCGGCGTATCTTCGAGCAGCAGCAGCAGCGACCTGGCCGTGACAGGCTCCGAGTGTCAATAGCATGTCATAATATTCTTCGTTCGTGCATGCTGCTATATCGTCTTGACGTTAACGCTTCCAATAACCGCAGGATTATTGATTAACGCATCGATTGTTTCAACGCATTTATACGATCTTCGCGGGATTGGTCCATCCCCCACCACGCACGACCGCCGCTTCGCATTGGTCGTGCAATGAATACGAGTGAATGAGTGAGAAAGAGACAGAAAGACTCGGAGAGACCGAGAACGTGCTTGCATGTGTGTGCGCGTACAATCCTGGCTGTTTTCCAAAATTTTTGCCAGTTATAACAATCACCTAACGTCACAGAAAATACAGATTTTTATGCTGGCAATGAATATTGGAACGTAGCTAGTGTATAACATATGTAGTGTGATCAGCTGATTGCTGCGGGTACTCCGCGTTAGCGCCCACGTCTGACGGTGAGTTGCGCCGCACCTGTCTACCTCCCGTACCCGATCCGCAATAGGTCTACTATTTTTGTTAATAATTTAAAATCTAAGCTTTTGCCAAAATTTTGCAAGAGGAAAAGTTGTTTTAGAATTTTATCAGGATTTTATACTTTTAATAATGGAAGGTTGTTTTGAATCACCATGTATATACAGGGTGGTTAATTATAAGTTGCCAACCCGAAATGTGAAGGTAGATTGGGTTAAGATAAACATAAAAATCCCATACTGTTTTGCGAGATTCGCAATAATTATCGAGTTATTAATGACAGAAATCTGAGGTATGGGAGCGCGTCGATATAGATAATTGGAGAAGCGTTGCAGCTACTCAGGCCACAGCGCGGCTCACTCGACCTAGCAACTGTTGGCGGCGTGCGGCAAGACGTAGGTCCGGCGAGATAAAACAACGAATAGCAGCGCATTGTCTTTCCCCTCGCCGCGCACCGGCATCAGTTTCTGGATCAACTGGGCCGCGCTGCGGCCTAAGCAGCTGCAACACTTCTCCAATTATATATGTCGACGCGCTCACATTCCTTAGATTTCTGTCATTAATAACTCGATAATTATTGCGAATCTCGCAAAACGGTATGGGACGTTTATCTTAACCCAATCTACCTTCACATTTCGGGTTGGCAACTTATAATCAACCACCCTGTATACACAGAGTGTTTCATCTTAAAGAACCCACTCAAATATCTTAAAAACACTGCGTTAAATTGAAAAATGTTTCAGACAAAAGTTGTTTGGCTTGAAGGTGGACATAAGACAGCAATAGCATTTTGTTTAAAAAAATGTTTCAGACAAAAGTTGTCCAAATTAGTTTGTAGAAAAAGATGATATAATAAAATATTGGGATTTCTATTTAAGAAAATTGATGATCAGTGAATATCTCGAAAGTGGCGCCATCTATAAACAAAACGCTATCGCTCTTATGTCCCCTTCAAGCCAAACAACTTTTGTCTGAAACATTTTTCGATTTAACGCAGTGTTTTTGAGATATTTGAGTGGGTCCTTTAAATACCCTTTGTGTGTGTGTGTGTGTGTGTATACATATACACAGGATGTCTCAAAATTGTAACATATCAACTGCATAGGGGCGTAGAGCTAAGTGAGGAATGCAAAAGTCCTTCCATTTAGTGATATGTTATATAATTTTTTAATAATAACCGCGTAAAGTTTGGCATTTGTCATATCCATCGCAGCCTATAGACGCTCTGCGGCGAGTTACCTCCTCGTTCATCGTCTCGCCGCGCGCCGGCGGCGTCAAAGCGCAAAGACGCCATCTATGTCAGCGCACTCCCACTTCTCAGATTTCTGTCATTAATAACTTGATAATTATTGCGAATCTCGCAAAACAGTATGGGACTTTTATGTTTGTCTGAACCCTATGTCTCCACGAGCTCGATAAGTTAACAAAAGTTAAGACATTACTGTAGCAATATATTCTTGAGACTAAATAGAGTAAAATAGTTTAATACCATTTTTCCTTTAGCAACATACCAATACCATTAGCAACATTAGTTATGAGACAACCTGTACAGGCTACGATGGGCGTGACAAACGCCAAACTTTACGCGGTTATTACTAAAAAACTATACGAAATATCGGTAAATGGAACAGGATTTTTTGTTCCTCTCTCTTAGCTCTACGCTCCTATGCAGTTAGTGTGTTACAATTTTGAGGCATCCTGTATATACCGGGTGTATCTGACCACCTGTTCACCTCGATTATTTTGTAAACGCGACATTTTAGAAAAGAATGTATCAGAGAAAAGTTGTATGGTTTTAAGGAGGACATAAAATGACTATATAAGTTTGTTTACAAATAGCGCCACTTTCGAGATATTCACTGATCATTTCTTTTCTTAAATGGAAATCTCAATTTTTTATTATTGGGGACTTGAATAAGTTCTCGCTGTTTTTCGACAGATAGTGTTATCTTAGCCTTTTTGCATCGGGCAATACTACAACCAACTTCATTGTGAAGCTCCACCATTAGGCTCGAAGTGACAGTAAATGTTATTCCGCCGAAGCGTAAACATTTTTTTATAGCGTTAATGTCGAATTTTATGCCAAAAAAGAGTATTAGCGGGGAATTTTACTGCATTACTTAAAAAAAAAAAATCTGCAGCTGAAGCACATAGAATTCTTGTGGAGACTTACGGCGACCATGCTCTGTCGGAAACAACATGCAGAGATTGGTTTAGACGTATTAAAAATAATGAAATTGATGTTGAAGATAAAGAACGCTCTGGCGCACCGAAAAAGTTTGAAGACGAAGAATTGGAAACATTATTCGATGAAAACCCATGTCAGACGCAAAATGAACTTGCATTAGGAATTATTAGGATCACACAACAGCTGCCAAACGTTTAAAAGTATTAGGAATGATTCAAAAGCAAGGAAATTGGGTACCGTACAAATTGAAGCCGAGAGACGTCGAACGGCGTTTTTTCACGTGTGAACAGCTGCTCCAACGGCAGAAAAAGAAAGGTTTTTCGCATCGTATCGTGACTGGCGATGAAAAATGGGTACACTACGATAACCCGAAGCATAGAAAATCGTGGGGTAAGCCCGGCCATGCATCAACATCGACGGCAAAGCTGAATGGTTCCAAGCTCATGCTCTGTATTTGGTAGGATCAGCTGGATGTAGTATATTATGAGCTCCTCAAACCCAACGAAACCATCACGGGAGATCGCTATCGACTACAATTGCTGCGTTTAAGCCGAGCATTGAAGAAAAAACAGCCGCAATACGAGAAGAGACACAACAAAGTAATTTTGCAGCATGACAACGCTCGGCCACATGTTACAAAACAGGTCAAAACCTACATGGAAACGCTCAAATAGGAAATCCTACCCCACCCGCCGTATTCACCGGACATTGCTCCTTCCTATTACCACTTGTTCCGATCGATGACTCATGGCCTAGCTGAGCAGCACTTCCATTTTTATGAAGATGCCAAATGGGTCAATTCGTAGATAACCTCAAAAGATGAGTTGTTCTTTCGACATGGTATTCGTATGCTGCCAGAAAGATGGGAGAAAGTAGTGGCTAGCGATGGACAATACTTCCAATGACATGTTCTTTACTAATTTTTTTAAATAAAGCATTCATTTTCACGAGAAAACAGCGAGAACTTATTCAAGTCTCCAATATATCATCTTTTTCTACCAATTAATTTGAACAATTTTTGTCTGAAATATTTTTTTATTTGCCTAATATTTTTTGAGATATTTAAGGAAAAGTTGGTGACTTTTTCAACATTTAATTTACGATATCTCGCTGTTTTTTTTTACTTATCGATTTCTGAAAATTTTATAATTATCAAATTAGTCAAAAATCTGGGCTTTATTGTAACAATATATTCTAGAGACCAAATAGAGTAAAAAGGTCTAATACTATTCTTTCTTTTAATAAACAGCTAACAAGCTATCATAAGTTAAATGTTGAAAAAGTTACAAAATTTTTTTTAAATATCTCAAAAATATTAGGCAAATAAAAAAATGTTTCAGATAAAAATTGTTCAAATTAATTGGTAGGAAAATATGATATAATAAAAAATTGGGATTTCCATTTAAGAAAAGTAATGATCAGTAAATATCTCGAAAGTGACGCCATCTATAAACAAACTGATATAGTTGTTTTATGTTGCTTTTGAAACCAAACAACTTTTCTTAGAAATATTTTTTTCTAAAATGTCGCGTTTACAAAAAAATCGAGATGACAGGTGGTCAGATACACCCGGTATATACAGGGTGTCAGGTAATCAGCTGCCAATCCGAAGTGTGAAGGTAAATTAGGTTAAGAGAAACATAAAAGTCCCATACTGTTTTGCGAGATTCGCAAATAATTACCAGTAATTATTAATGACAGAAATCTGAGGAGTGGGAGCGCGTCGACATAGATGATTGGAGAAGCGTTGCAGCTGCTCAGGCCACAGCGCGGCCCAGTCGATCCAGAAACTTGCCGGTGAGCGGCGAGGGGAAGGACAACGTGCCGCTATTCGTTGTTTTATCTCACCGCACGCCGCCAACAGTTGCTGGGTCGACTGAGCCGCTCTGTAACTTGATAGGCTACGACGATTCTCTAATCATTCATCTCAACGCGCGCTCAGATTTCTGTAATTATTAAGTCGATAATTATTGCGAATCTCGCAAAACGGTATGGAACTTTCATGTTTGTCTTAACCCAATCTACCTTCACACTTCGGGTTGGCAGCTAATTACCGGACACTGTATATACAAGGTGTCCCAAAATTGTAACACAGCAACTCCATGGAGGCGTAGAGCTAAGCGAGAGGAATGAATGAAAAGGCCCTCTTCCATTTAGCGAAATCTCGTATATTTTTAATAATAACTGCGTATAGTTTGATGTTTGTCACGCCCATCGTGACCTATAGATGCTCCGCGGCAAGCTGTATGCGTCGAGGCTGAACGGTAATGCTCACGTTGACCGTTGCGATGGCGTCTTGGCGCTTTCACGCGCGGCGAGACGATAACTTGCCGCAGAGAGTTTGTAGGCCGCGATGGGCGTGACAAACACCAAACTTTATGCGGTCATTACTAAAAAAAACTATACGAGATATCGCTAAATGGAACAGGATTTTTTCGTACTTCTCGCTTAGCTCTACGCTCCTATGGAGTTGATGTGTTACAATTTGGAACACTCTGTGTGTGTGTGTGTGTGTATGTGTATATATATATATATGTGTGTATATATGTATATATATGTATATATATGTATATATATACACACAGAGTGTAGAATTTTTAATAATATTTAAGTATACTTTTATTTTGTTTGATACATTTTAAAACAATATTCTAAACATAATCCTTTGTTACATTGTGGCCAATAATAAATTTCTCCTCGGAATGCGGTTCTGCTTTGTGCTTTCCCTTTGTTTTAGAGTACTTATTAGATATTATTTCTATATTGTCTCACAACACGATATATAAATGTTGGTACCTTATTTGTGACCATATAATACAAAACAAAATGGTAGATATATAATCGTAAGAAGAAAGCATATGATTGTTCAGTGATATACTATTAATTGATTATAAGAAGTATATGTGTACCTTCTACATGTTCAATATCTTTGTCTGAAAAAAATTCTTCAAAAGAAAAATCTTTGCTAATTAATTTTTCTTCGGTTCAAATGTAGCGTTCATATTTACTAAGATCTCACTATTATATTTACTAAGATCTCACTATTGTGTCCGAAAAGTATTGTTTACTGTTAACTGTTTATTATTTACTGTAACTTAACTATTTTGACGTTACTAAGGATTGTTATTTATATATTTTTCATGTTACTAAATATACAGGGTGTCCGGTAATTAGCTGCCAACGCGAAGTATGAAGCTAGATTGGGTTAAGACAAACATGAAAGTCCCATACTGTTTTGCAAGATTCGCAATAATTATTGACTTAATAATTACAGAAATCTGACGAATGAGCACGCGTTGAGATGAATTATTGGAGAATCGTCGTAGCCTCTCCAGTTATAGCGCGGCCCAGTCGACCCAGCAACTGTTGGCGGCATGCGGCGAGATAAAACAATAAATAGCGGCGCATTGTCCTTCCCTTTTGCCGCGCATCGGCAACAGTTTCTGGATCGACTGGGCCGCGCTATGGCCTGAGCAGCTACAACGCTTCTCCAATCATCTATGTTGACGCGCTCCCACTCCTCAGATTTCTGTTATTAATAACTCGATAATTATTGCGAATCTCGCAAAACAGTATGGGACTTTTATGTTTGTTTTAACCTAATTTATCTTCACACTTCGGGTTGGCAGCTAATTATCGGACACCCTGTATACAATCATATGTACATTCATTTTATTATAAAGCAACGTTATCAAATCGCGACGGCACAGTTCCGTCGGTAGATCGCAACGTCGAAATAAACATGCCGTTGACAAACTGTAACATAGAAATAAGCGTAATGGCATCATGTTATCGGCGAACCGCAAAGTGTTAATGTTCTAATACCTTTCAACGCGTACATGTGTACGCACGCTTCTGCACGCATATATATAAAAGTGCAGAATATTGACAAATATTTCAGATCAGTATAAATATTTGGAAATGCTACTGTATTTATATATAAAACTGTGATTTTTTTTGTAGTATTCAATAAAGTAAGGTATAAAAAGATAAACAATTTTGGGGGGGAGTTCAGATTTTTATAGAAAAAACTTTAGAAAATGTCATCATATATTTCAAATTTTTTAAATCGGTTCTATGGAAGTAATTTTATTAGAAAGTTGATTTGATTTGGTTAAGTCTGGTTGGGGTTTTCGGTTTACATAAAAATTTACAAACTTATTTATATATATATATATATACAGATTGTCTGACGCAAAACACAATAATTATGTAAATGATAAAGCATATCATTTTGAGCATGAGGACTCCTGTCATTTTACAATCCACAATGAAATTTCGAGTTATTCATAAAAGATTAGTGAAATCAGCGCGCACGATGCTGTGGGACGTGCTCTGTAGAAGTGAGCTTATCGAAAATGATTGTATTCAACATATTCAAAGACATTGTTCCGCCCTTAACTACTAGCCGATAGTTATTGTTGCTAAAAGGTGCTTTACACAATGCTGCTTTTATTTGCTTTGAGCAAACTTCTTAATTTGCCAGCGAATTCGCTAGTCAAAATATCTAAATGCTCAATTTTTATTCGCTAGTTGTCTAAAATACCCTTTAAACAATGTTACTTACATTCATTTTCAGCAAGTTTGTTAATTTGTCAGCGAATTCAGTGCTAAAGGGTAATTTACTAGGTATTGCTTTTATTTGCGTTAAGCAATCTTATTTCGCCAATGAATAGATTTTTATTCTCTAGTGCCTAAAATTTAAAATTCACTGGTAAACAACTTTTTCTAGTCGCTCGATTTTTATTCGCGTCTAAAATTAGAAAACAGCGTTTAGTCAAAGAACATACAATTTTATCGTAATGATCACTAAACGTCGTTTTCTAAATTTTAGACGCTAGCAAATAAAAATTAAGTTTCTAGAAGTTTTTACCAGCGAATTTTAAATTTTAGATATTATCAATATATCTCTATATTTTAGATACTAGCGAAAATCTATTGTTTAGAAGAAATTTTTATCAGTGAATTTGCTCACGAATTAAGGAACTTGCTCAAAACGAATAAAAACAGTAAAATCGTGTAAATTACCTTTAAGCTCGTGTCTAGAAAAGCGCATCCTACAATATTGCGTACACTGATTTGCTAATCTTTTATAAATAACTAAATTTCACGTAGTTATTTGCAAAATGATAAGAGTTCTTCTTGTGCTCAAAATGATATGTTCTGCCGTTTATATGGTTATTGCATGTCTCTTGGGTCAGACACTTTGTATGTATTATATATAGGATATTTGGTAACTTATGTGGCCATAGCCAATGGAAACGTCAAGTTGATTAACATAAAGAAAAAAATCATAAAAATCATGGCCAAGTTACGTATGGAGAAAAATCGGAATGCATCGGGGCGTATTTGATTTTCTTTTTTATCTCAATCAGTTTTACTCTTCCATTAACTATGGCTATATAAGTCACCAATTATCTTATGTATATATCTTATGTATATGTCATAATTCGCTCCGAGAAATTCATGGAGACAGAGCCGATTAAGACAAACACATATAAAAGTCTCCTAGCGTTTTGCGATATTCGCAATAATCATCGAGTTATTAATTATAAAAATCTGACGAATGAGCTCTCACTAAAATGATATTGAAAGAATACGACGAGATAAGACATGTATAACGACGCGTTGTCCTTCCCACTGCCGCGCGTCAACAACAGTTGCTAGATCGACTAAGCCGCTCTATAGCTAAAGCGGCTGGAATACTCCTTCAACATCATCTCAGCACGCGCTTATTCGTCAGATTTCTATAATTAATAACTCGATAATTATTACGAATATTACAAAACAGTATAGGACTTTTATGTATGCTTGTCTTAATCTCCCTCTATGTCTCCACGAATTCCACGGAGCGAATTATAGGACATTTTGTATATACAAGGTGTCCCATAATTGTAACCAACTCCATAGGGTTATAGAGCTAAGCAAGAGGAACGAAAAAGTCTTTCCATTTAGCGATATTTCGTATAGTTTTTTAGTAATAACCACATAAAGTTTGACGTTTATCATGCCCATCGCCGCCTATAGATGCTCCGCGGCGAGCTGTGTGCGTCGAGGCTGAGCGATAACGCGTCTCGCGCTGACTGTCGCAATTGAAGCGTCTTGGCTCTTTGACGCCGCGCGACGGTCAGCGAGCCGCGTTATCGCTCAGCTTCGACGCATACAGCTCGCCGCGGAGCGTCTATAAGTCGAGATGGGTGTGATAAACGCCAAACTTTATGCGATTATTACTAAAAAAACTGTACGAGATATCGCTAAATGAAAAGGACTTTTTCGTTCCTCTCGCTTAGCTCTACGCCCCTATGGGGTTGGTGTCTTACAATTATGGGACACCCTGTATATAGCTTATTTTTTGGATTACTACAAAAAAGACCGCGATTCTTAGCGTTAATACTATATTTGCAAACATTTACTGAGATCCAAATTCTTTAGTTCCGAGAGAGATAAAATTGTATCATAATCTTGAAATTTTTAAGTCATCTTTAGTTTTTTAATGAAATGCTTTTATTATTATTATTATTATTATTATTATAAATCGACTCCACTCGCTATTCTGTGTATAAAAATACTGAAATGAAATCATTGAAAAGTAAATATTTTCTAACGTCCTTATATCAACACTTTTTTTATTGAATAACCAGAAGAATGAATTGATGCTAATTGTTTCACTCAATAATATATCAACATGATATCAAAGTATATCAACGCATTTGTATGATGCGGACCGGAATCTGTTTTCATATTTTTCTGTTTGCTTTTATATCAATCTATTTGTTTCATAATTTCAAGAATAAAAGTATTAAAAGTCATTAATAAATAAATATTTCATGAGATATATTCCTAGATGTTCGATATATTATTTATATAAAAAAATATTAGGCTAAGATGTAAAATATATTAAAAAATAATTTGTCGATCGTGAAATTTTTTGATGAATGAATTTTGGCTTATACTATAAAACCACATTATTTCATTAAAAAAAAATTAAAGTTGACTTCGTATCATCGTATCGAAGAAACGTATCACTGTCTTCTTTTCCTTTTGAAAACCAACGACTTTTATCCAAAGCATTTTATTTATATAACTCCTATTTTACTTGTTATTTAGATGTGAGTTTCAATCTGGTACATATATATCTTGTATATATCATATTTCATAACATGTGGGACGCACTAGAGGGACGAATTTACATGTATATGCACGCATGTACACACATAAGAGAGTGTGGAAAGGGGGGAGACTAATAATAATAAAGTTCATATAAATGTATATGTGAAATTGTTTTTATTGTAAGTTATAGCCATTTTTTTTATATTTCAGCATTAACTTTCGTTTATCTTTAAAGAAAATTTTCAACATAACTTATTTCTTCAAACAAGTCGGTATTGTTTCAATGTAAAATCCTATCATCTATTGATAAATTCCAGAATTTTTTGCTGGATTTTTAGACAAATTTTAATACATTGTTAGAATATGTCAACATGTTAATTGGAAACTACTCAAGACTCATCATTTAAATGAATTAGTATCTTCAACATGTTGATTTATTTTCTGTGATATTTTCTCATTTGGTAGGTGATGATTATATAGAGTATACAATTTTTTCATGCACTGACGTTTTATTTCAGCTATGTTGCATTTAATAAATCCATACAATAGATATGTTTACTTCCCATTTCTTACTTGAATAAGTTCTTATAATTAGAAAAATTTTAACAATAAAACCAATAGTACATAATAAATATAATAAATATAAACAATATTCATCATTATCATATATTCAAATATAACTATATTTAAAAATATTTAAAATATTTAAAATATTAAAAAATATTAATTCTATATAACTCTATATAAACTATAACTCAGACGAAACAAAGATGTAATTTAAAGTGGAAGCAATTACACGGGTATATATTTACTATGAACTTTTAAATTATGTTTAAGTGCTAAATTCATTTTTATTGCAAGTTCTATATGTTGTAAAATATTGCGTCTGTGTGTGCACATACGTGCGTACATGCATGTGTGCAATTTTCATAATTTCATAGATTTTTCATTATATAAGATGAAGGTAAGGATAATGGCATGATGAGAGGACAAAGACGAACTTTAACAGAAGCACTGTAATACTAACAAAATTAGGTAAAATTAGATTTTGATTCTTCTTACACATTTTTATGAATTTAGGTGCCAGACACTCTATGTAACATAAAAGTTGAATAGTCAGTATGATGATGAATTTCTAATGTGATACAAATGATTCAAACCTTGAGCATTGGTTGACATGGCTCTATTGCGCACATATTCTATCTACGTTTGTGATATGTTACTATCAAAGCACCAGCCAAACTATGGCGCAAATGACTTCAATGTCTTTTGAGGTTGAATTTCCAGTATGAGATGTTGAGCCTTTGAACAATCAGAGTGAGTGCAGCATACGGTAGGTATAACACTGATTTAAAGTTGTTTGGTCTCTTAAGGTATCAAATCAATATATACCCATATATTTACATGTATGTATCGATTATGCTTTCTTGAAATGTACACTAATAACATTTTTTTTTTTTCCAAATCGTTTTACACCATGGCAAGAGGTATCTGTATTTTCGTGCGGTCATGTTTTCTTTGTGAAGGTAAGGTTTACTTTGTGGAGAATATTAATTTGTATGTAAACTTGTAAAATTTCAAGCAGAGACCAAACAACTTGAATCTTAATCACCCAGAACCTTTTACCTATAAGCCTCAAAAGAATCGCGCCTCGTCATAATAATGCCTCTCATTTAAACTTACAGCTTATATTGACAAATAAAAAAAGTGATGTCATGTTGATATCAAATTGACACCACAAAATGCAAACAGACGAAAAAGTGTACTACATCTAAAAAAATTTTTTTGGTCAACTTGTGTGGAAGATAAAATGTACTCAGACGTGGCTCCCAACCTATTCTAGGGCTATGCAATTTATTTTATCGCACCAAAAAAAAAAACTTATAAAATCGAAACCACCATCGATCGATGATAGGCCGTGTGCTTTTGTGTTGAGATAAAATCTCTGATTACAAATGTGATATGCAAAATACTAGAAATATACGTCTTAGCGGTATGTGAAAGGTGAGAGACGAGTTTACATAATATTGAGGTTGTGTACCAATGTCAATTTATAACTAAGAAATTTATCTGGTAATAAAAAGTCTTATCAACCTTCTACACCGTATCCCTGTTTCGGACCCCTGCTGCTTCTTAACGGTACAAACGTAAATTATAAACGACTCTAATACCAGAAGTTGCGTAATTGTCTTATATATTTTGATATACAATTGAGAGGAAAATCGGAACTGACACAAAAGCACTTTTGGCATTAGTATCGTATCTCCAAATAATACATGCACATCGAAATGAGGAATTAGCATCATCATGCAGGAATAATCAAACAATAAATATCACTATATGTGTATAAGAAGACAAAAATAGATAATGCGCGCATGGGATATATTTGCGCGTAAAAAACGAAAAAGTAAAGACAGATGATACGACGATATGTCAGAGAGATTGAGATGCACATGCACGACCATATAGGCAATATAACATGCCGAAAGGGATTACGAGGACTCGGCTGTCATGATTATCGAGTCTTTGGTTTTACCGTTAATGAAGTAGCTTTAATTTCCTCTTCTTTTACAAAGGTCACGACGATCATTACAAATTCAATAATTAGGTATTTTTCTCTGTGGTATAGGAAAGCAATGGACAAAGGACAAAGTTATGAAACGCTGTTGGAGAGTAGTACTGGCTTCAACAATCCAAACAACATAAAATATTTGTGCGACTTAATCGGTCTTGGACAAGAGAATCACTCCAATATGGTTGGCTTGAGGTAAGATATCTTATCACTAAACATGCAGGGTGAAACATCTTTGAAAAAGATAATCTTAAAAATGGTAAGAAAAGGATATAAAATTAAGTAAAAATATATATCAATATATATTTGGAAAATGCACAATTAATCGGATAATAAATTTTCAATGTGGTCATTATTTTCTTTGAAGCAGATATAATTTGATTAAGATATTTTTCTGTTTATAGGATATTTAATATACTCCGTACCTTTTTTCATATATGCAAATAAAGCTTATCAAACTGAAGAAAAAGGTCTTTTATCATTTTGCAAGCAATTACGATAATTATTAAGATAATTAAAAGAAATTAAGGAATTAATCTATGTGATGCAGACAAATATGATAGGACAAACTATTTAGTCAAAGCCCCATTCAAGATATTTGAATTCATTGACAATTTCTCGACAATGACAGATGGTTTGATACTGAACAATATACATGAATTATAGTATTAACCAATATTACATACCACCCGTCGTTACTAAGAGATTGTCGATAGATACAGACATCTTGTGACTTTGTTTAAAAAGTTTGTTCTGCTATATCATATGCACTAATTCGCAAATTTTCTTTAATTGATATCAATAATTATTATGGTTGTTTGTAAAATAATTGAAGATTTTTTCGTTTAGTTTGATGAATTTTATTTATACATAAACACACAAGTAGCATCAGATATCTTGTATATCCTATATGTTATATATTTAATTGTTTCTTAGACATTCATAATACATTTAGTAAGTATAGTTATTTGTGTGCTTACGATATCTCTAAAACATTATAATATTTAATTTTGAACACAACATAAAACTGAAATTATAAATATTTAACAACACTTTCTTAAGTTAATAGAAAAAAATCTATTATATAAATATAAATATTAAGTTATATCTTTTTGACACCCGAAAAGTTTACAATAATTTAGGTAGTTTATTGATTTTATTGATATGGATGTCTCTAATAAATTTTTTAACACTTATCCAATTAAATATGCGTTTTAAACACTATGTTGATAAGATATTTTCATTTTATTTTTATCTTTTTTTTTGCCTTGTCTTGCTACATTTCTTAAAAAGACTTTCTTAGATATATATTATGCTAATAGAAGTGCTAATAGTAGATATTAATGTATGTTTAGTTCTTACATATTTTCTTTCATTCTTTGATATATAGAGAAAGATTTCCACCTAACGAATACGCTTCTGAGCTGAGACAAGCACAAGCGAGCAAGTGGGCATTCCGAAGTGTCGCAGAGGGTATAGATCATTTCAAAGCCGGTCGTCATACTGAAGCTTTCCAGTGCCTCAACAAAGCACTTACCGTTGATCCTCGCAACGTCGAAGGATTAGTCGCCCGAGGAGCATTGTATGTTTCCTGTTCAAAATTTTCGATATACAGGGTGTATAAAAAATACCGAGACTGTGAAATATAAAAATTAAGTATTTTAGAAAAAAATGTTTCAAATAAAAATTGTAGGGTTTTAAAACATCTATTTACTGACATTATGAGTTTGACTTTGGGTGGCGTCGCCAAGGTCAGGTTACCTTAAATTTTTTAAATGGGACCCTATATTTTTTATTGCATGTTCTTATAGCTCTTCTTCAGACCTTTTCAAAGCACTATAATTTTTCCCACTTTGAGTAAGCTATTTCGAAGTTATCGAGCTTTTTATGATAAGATGTCTAGCCAATCAAAGCAAGATCAAAGAAGTATCCAACCAGCCAAGGCAAGATCAAAGAAGTATCCAGCCAGCCAAGACAAGATCAAAGAAGTATCTAGCCAACTAAGGCAAGATGATCATAAAGGAAAATTAGCAATTGAAAGCGTGATTAATGTATCAAATACTCAAATTGTTCAACATTCATTGTTTGGCAATGTGCTAATCGATGATAAAAACCTGAAACATCTTACAAAAGCGTTTGAGAATAATGTTAATCTCTAAAAGGAAAAGTAAAGTCTAACGAATAAGCTAGAAAACAAAAAGATTTATCCAATAAACAGAAATTTATATTAATTAGATAATAAAATCGATAATTCAATTAAAGAAAGAAAAATCAGGGAAAAAATCATTTCTTTTCCGTAAGGAACAACGTGTATCATGTACAAGTAATATATTCTACTTCAAGTCAATGCAATTTCATTGCAATTGATTTGAAATGATTCGAAAGTGAATTTTAGTGCTGTTATAAATTTAGTACATTAGTATTATTTTTTAACATTACATGTGTCTGAAATACAATTCACGAAATTGCTCTAGCTGCTGGCTGGACATCTTATCATAAAAAGCTCGATAACTTCGAAACGGCTTACTCAAAGTGGAAAAAATTATAGTGCTTTGGAAAGGTCTGAAGAAGGGCTATAAGATCAAACTCATAATGGTAATAAATAGATATTTTGAAACCCTACAATTTTTATTTAAAACATTTTTTTCTAAAATGCTTAGTTTTTGTGATATTTCACCGTCCCGGTACTTTTTATACACTTTGTATATTTAACATGTAAACATATGCACGAACAAATAAATTCAGGATTTTATTTCCTGTTATAGATATGCAAATAGCGGGAGTTTCAAGAAGGCGATTGATGACTTTGAAACAGCTCTGAAATTAAATCAAACTCATGTAAATGCTCGTAAATATATGGCGGAAACCCTTGTTGCGCTCGGTCGTAGTTATGAAGATGAGAAGAAATATGAGGATGCTCAGAAGGCATATGAAAATTGTTTAGCGATTGCTCCATATCACGAAGAAGCACGAAATTCTATTGAATATGTAAAATCTAAGACTCTTACAACGTCGTTGAATCCTCTTGATACTTTTAAGAACTTTGAAGCTGAAAACGATGTTGTGGAAAATAAAAAAGATAAGAAAAAACGCAAAAAAGAGAGAAAATCTAGATCAAAGAAAAGACAAAGATGGAGTTCCAGCTCAAGTTCTTCATCCAGTGGATCGTCAAGCTCTTCAAGTTCAGATTCTAGCAGCTCGTCGTCATCTGGAAGTTCACGATCAGTTTCTCGTTCGCCAAGTCGCAAACGCAAGCACAAGAAAGATCACCGTAGCTCGCTTTCTCCGCTTAGTAAGCGAATGGCTCAATATAATAATCCTCCGGCTGCAACTACTACTACTCATGATACAATCGCGCCAACTTCTTATACCACGAGCACTCGCGAGAAAATGGATGATTATGAAATCAAAGTCCGCAAATTTCTTGAACAAACCAAGGATGATTCCGATTATGAAGATAAGGCAAGTATATAACCTTTAGATTTCTTCAGTGGCTCTTTAAAGTATGAAATGTAAAAATTAAAATAATTGTTTTGATGAGCAGGTAAGAAAATTTTTGGAAGAGACAGCAAGATGGAAGAGGGAAAGGGAAAAGGAAAAGAAACATTCTGAAAGTGAAAAATTGAAGAAGAAGAAGAAAAAAGAGAAGAAAGGGAAAGATAAAGAAAAAGAGGACAAGAAGAGTCGAAAAAAGAAGAAGAAGGAAGAGCGTAAAAAACGTAAAAACAAGGACAAGCTTGAACGAGATTTAGAAGCACTGAAAAAATCGTCTTTACCGGACTTGGAACAATTAGAGTCGAAGCTAAATGCTTATTATGCAAAGGTTGAAAAAGACTGTGCAGCGTTAAAAAGGTTGGAATCTTTATTGAAATATTCTTATAATAATGAATTCATTTCTTTTCCTTATCAATATAGTTATATTTTTGGAGTTTGGAGAAAATTTAATTTCGTAGCATTGTGTAATCATTTAAATTTGTTTAGATTATTTTAACGTCTTCAGCTATCGCAAATGAACGGATATCACGCGGTCGTCAGATATCATATTCTACTTATGTTTTTATATTTACTAGGTATGTAGCACAGTATAATGACATACCTTCCCCTCTTAGCAACGCGGAGAAGCTCGCTGAGAGTTCGCGCAGGGAGGAAGAGCTGCGTAGAGAGAGGGAAAGGGAGAGAGACGAAGCTTCGAAGGCGTATCACGAGCGAGAACCTAGAGTACCGATGACCGCACAACAGAGAAAAGGTATATATGAAACATCGAAGTATGCGTATAGTTTATACTAAACGCAATAATATGATGTATTGCTATTCGTTATAGAAATCCAGAGGAAGCCTTTAACAGACATATTTGAACAAGAGTCCCAATTAATTCATCCAGAACCGAAGCTCCCTACATTAGATACGGCTGCATTGAATGCTAAGTGGAAAGCTGCGCAAGCTGCTAGGTAAGTAGTCACATATAATGAGATTATATTATCTATAACCTATACAGGGTGTTTTGTAAGTCGAGGTAAATCACTCGAGAGATGAATGGGAACCAAAAACAAGAAAGAAAGTTGATACAAACATAGATCCGAAAATACGTTGTTTTCAAGTTATCGCCATTTTTATGTTAAAATTTGACATTGCTTTGCTTTCGAATTTTTTTGTCAAAATTGAAACATGAGATGGTTTTTATGAGTTTCAAAACAACTAAAGTCAAATAAAATTTGTGGGCTGCTTTAGCACTATCCAGGATGCACCATGTGGAGATACAACCCGCTTATAACATCCCTCGACAGAAATCAGGACAGTTCGTAACTCCTGTGGTATTTAATGACTCCAAACCCTCTCTGCTGTGTGTGTGCGTGTGTGTGAATGTAAAAATTGAAAATGAGATTATATGAGATGTTCGAAATTACCTCCTGCATGAATGCAGGCTCTAAGTCTTGCTGCAGGCTTTCTAAGGAGTCCTGAACTCTTTGTAATACTTCCGGATTTTCTTTAATGCTTTCAAATCTATTAATTATTTTTTTGCCTCAGTTCATGGACATTATTAACTGGCCGTTTATAAACATACACACGTATACGGCAGAGAGGGTTTGGAGTCACTAAATACCAGTGACGAACTGTAGAGTTCGATTTCTATCAAAGGATGCTAAGTGGACTGTGCCTCCACGTGGTACATCCTGGGTAGTGCTAAAGCAGCCTGCAACTTTTATTTGACTTTAGTTATGTTTTGAAACTCATAAAAATCATCTCATGTTTTAATTTTGACAAAAAAATTCAAAAGCAAAGCAATTTCAAATTTTAATATAAAAATGGCGATAACTCGAAAACGCATTTTCGGATCTATGTTTATATCAACTTTCTGTCTTGTTTTTGATTCCCTATTCATCTCCCGAGCGATTTACCTCGACTTACGGAACACCCTGTATATAGAATGTTTCCGAACAATTAAGACAATAATTAATAGAAAACTTGAACGTATTTAAAAACGGATATATATCTGAAATGTTAAATCACGCGCGTGTACGTACGCACGCATAATAACTTTTAGGTAGAAAATATTTAAAACTAACAAATAAACAAGAAAGTAAACATTGAAAATTAATTATTCAGTAGTTGATAATAGGATAATAATGATTGGTTTAATATTTATTGTTAAGAAGATAAAAGAAATCCTTACCTTCATGAAATTAATTCTCTCAATTTATTAACCTAAAAATGTTTGAGATTAATTTTTAATTATTAATAATTAATACTTTTATTTCTTCTTTATTATAAGCTAATATGCATAAATTGAGTTCTTTTTGAGCTTAGATTAATGCGCCACTTTTTCTGAAACATTACACAATTCTGCGAATTAGAGTTTTTAGAGGAAAATTGAACTCATCTTTAATTTTTACTATCATTGTTATGATAGTATGAAATGTTATGAAATAAAGATTACGTTGTAATATTCACTGCCAATATTAATTATTTATAGTCTAGATTATAATCTGAATTATAGTTTATTATTATATAACGTATATTATAGATTTTTAGTACTGACAATGAATATCAGAATATAGCCAAATACAACGTTGATCGCGTAAATTATTGTGAAGAATTATTGTCAAGAATAAAAGAGATCGTTCTTATTTCTTATACAGGGTGTCCCAAAAGTAACGGACCACCCTAATAACTCTTCAGTATTGAAGTTTCAAGGAAAATGGTCTGAATAAAAGTTATAATTAGTTGGATTTAAGTGAGCTACCTTATAATGACTTTGATTTTGACCTTGACCTCTATTTTCAAGGTCATTTGGAGGTCAACTTGCGTTTTTTAAATGGGAACCCTTATTTTTTATTACACTTTTTTTCTACTAGTTAATTTGAACAACTTTTGTCTAAAACATTTTTTTTATTTGTCTAATATTTTTTTAGATATTTGAGAAAAACTTGATAACTTTCTCAATATTTAACTTACGATATCTCGCTAATTATTTGTTGAAAGAAAAAGTACTAGACCTTCTTGCTTTATTTAGTCTCAAGAATATATTGTTAATACACAATAATAAACAATAGCGCCCTGACTTTTGTTAATTTGACGATTTTGAAATTTTCAAAAATCAGTAAGTTAACAAAAGTCAAGGCGCTATTGTAACAATATATTCTTGAGACTAAATAAAACGAGAAAGTCTAGTACCACCTTTTCTTCCGACAAATAGTTAGCGAGATATTGTAAGTTGTAAGTTAAATATTAAAAAAGTCCACGTCTATAGGCCGTGATGGGCGTGACAAACGCCAAACTTTACGCGGTTATTCCTAAAAAACTATACGAGATATCGCTAAATAGAACAGAACTTTTTCGTTCCTCTTGCTTAGTTCAACGCCCCTATGGAGTTGGTTACAATTATAGGACACCTTGTATACAGGATGTCCGATAAAAGCTGCCAACCCAAAGTATGAAGGTAGATTGGGTTAAGCTGAAGAGAAAAATAAAATACCATTTTGCAAGAATCGCAATAATTATCGAGTTATTAATGACAGAAATGTGAAGAGTGGGAGCGTGCCGACATAGATGATTGGAGAAGCGTTGCAGCCGCTCGGGCCACAGTGCGGCCCGAGTCGATTCAGCAACTGATGCCGGCTGCGGCGAGGGGAAGGACAACACGCCGCTATTTATGTTTTATTTCGCCGCTCCTACGTTTCGCCGCAAGCCGCCAATAGTTGCTCGATTGGGCCGCGCTGTAGCTTGAACAGCTGCAACGTTTCTTCAATCATCTATGTCGGCGCACTCCTCAAATTTCTGTAATTAGTCGACAATTATTGCAAATCTCGCAAAACAGGACTTTCATGTTTGTCTTAACCCAATTTACCTTTACACTTCGGGTTCGCAGCTAATTACCGGACAACTCTGTAAATTGGGTTGGGGAAAACGTTTCTTCGTATTTTAGTTTCACAAAAGTGAAACAAATTTTTTTCATATTGTAAATGAAGTGTATTAAACCAAATATGTACCGTTTTATTCGAACATCTTTTGCCATTTTTTAACTAAAATCATAATTCCATCACTGTAGAACTTCTGTGATTTCTAAGCGAGAAACTGCGACAAGTGATTCTCACAGACTTCTTTTGAAGTCAATTTTACACTATTACAGTACTATTACAATTTTACACTATTACACTATTACAGAGAGTAAGGACTGAAAGAAATAGTAGTCTGATAGTGCAAGATCAGGAATATACGGTGGATACATTAAAACTTCCCAGCCAAGCTCTCAATTTTTGACAGGTCGCCAAAGATATATGAGATCTGGCGTTATTGTGATGGAAGGCGACGCCTTTCCTATTGATCAATTCTGGTCGCTTCCTCTCGATTGCTTGGCGTAATCTTCCCAGTTGTTGACAGTAGAGGTTAGAATTAATCGTTTGACTGGGCGACAGCAGCTCGTAGTGAATGATTTCTTTCCAATCCCACGCACACACCGTTACTTTTCTTGACGTCAATCCTGGTTTTGCCACCGTTTGCGGAACATTACCTTGCTTCGACCACGATCTTTTTCGTACATTATTGTCGTACATGATCCATTTTTCATTGCCCGTTTAAAAAATGGTTCGATTTCGTTCTGTTTTAGCAACGGTTCGCAGATGGAAGTTCGATCCATTAAATTTTTCAATGTTAAATTATGTGGCACCCAAACGAATTTTTTTTTTTATCAAGCCTTCTCCAAACGGTTTAAAACTTTTGTAGTCGATATTTAGTTCCTTACTGATATCATGACTGCTAATGTACTGGTCTTGCTCAATTTTTTCCATGATTTCATCGACTTTTCCAATGATTGGTCGACCAGAGCAAGATGGACTTTTGATATCAAAATTTCCAGATTGAAAACGCTTGAACCAGTTTTGTGCCACACATATTGATACTGCATCGTGTTCATAAACATCACAAATTTTAGCAACCTGAGTCAAATTCTTCCCTTTTTTATAATAAAATTTCAAAGTATATCGAATTTCTTCTTTATTTTCACTCATTTTCAAGATGCAATAACTTTTGATTGAGTAAATAAATGTAACAGCTTTTTTTCATTAATTTCTCTATGATATGTCACCTTTCAAACGCACGCAAATATTGTCAGATCTGATTAATACCAGAGTTTATGCGATCCTAAAGCTATCTACCGGGAAAATATGAAGAAACTTTTTTTCCCAACCCAATATACAGGGTATTTCAGACCACTAGGGTCACTTAATTTTTTCGTAAACGCAACATTTTAAAGAAAAATGTTTCAGACAAAAGTTGTAGGACTTCAAAGAATCTGTTTACTGATGCTATAAATTTGATCTTGAGATAACCTTGAAAAGCCCAGTCAAGATCAACTTAAAAATCTTAAATGGAAATTCCAATTTTTTATTACACCGTCTTTTTCCACCAATTAATTTGAACAACTTTTGTCTGAAACATTTTTTTATTTGCCTAATATTTGAGATATTTAAGGATAACTTAGTAACTTTCCCAATATTTAACTTAACATATCTCGCTGTTTGTCGGGATAAAAAGATGGTACTAGACTTTTCTATTCTACTTGGTCAGTAATGCGGCTCGCGTTAACTGTCGCGCGGTGTCAAAGCGCCAAGATACTATCGCGATGGTCGCGCGAGATGTGTTATCGCTCAGCTTTGACGCACACAGCTCGCCGCGGAGCGTCTATAGGCCGTGATGGGCGTGACAAACGCCAAATTTTACGCGATTATTACTAAAAAAACTATGCGAGATATTGCTAAATAGAAAAGGACTTTTTTGTTCCTCTCGCTTAGCTCTACGCCGCTATGGAGTTCCTGTCTTACAATTATGGGACACCTTGTATAAAGCAAAATACGTGAATGCTTAACATGTGCAACAAAACAAGCAAAATTGAATAGGGTATTATAACTTGATGCTGTCCTTCTATCAACATAATATTATAAACATTGGATTTTTTGTTACGTTGCTAATAAAATAAACGCACGAAACTAACCCTATTTGTTTTTCTTTCGAGTGAGTTGATGATATTCGATATAATTTTGTTTTCGAACGGCTAGTATATGCAATATATATACTAGTGGTATTTCTGCAATCTAGACTATTTTGATTCCAAAGGAAATTTGCTTGTTTTAGATGTATAAGATGTACAAAGTGAGTAATGTATATTAGCATTGAAACCATCTTCCTCTAGCTTTGCAAGTCTCCCTCAGTTTTGACTTTCTCAACAACTCTATATCGTTCCTTTCTATTTCCGAGAACTCTCCTCCGATCTCTAGCCTCTATGTTTTCAAGTTTCCCCTCGACACATCCCATCTATTGTTTTCTCAATCTTGGCCGTCTTGGCCGAGTTTTTATAGATTTACATTCTGACAATTTTTATATTTATCTTTATCCATTCTGTACACATATTTGAACCAGTTAATTCTTTGCGGTTTAATTTGCGAAACTTAATTATATCTGCGATACTAATCAATATAAAGTTCAAAAAATCAGTATAAAGTTCAAAATTTATGTGCATTCTCCGTCTTGTATTGAGCCTTTTCCATTAGTATTTTATGCTTGAAACGTTTATATAATTCTTCTTATTGTTTATATAATATTTCTTCTTATCTATTCACGTTTTACTACCATAGATCACAATAGAAAACAATTTTGTAGATTCTCGTCTTTATTTTTAGGATATTAGAATATAATAAACTTTTCGCGAAATAAGCTTCCTTTCCTATTCTTGTTTCTATCTCATCAATGACTGAATTATTTTCATTCATAATTGATGTCAGATATCTAATGAAACTAGTTATTTTCTTAAAACTAATTTCCTATTTTAAATGAATTCGAATCACCGGTTTCAATCTTGATGCCAACTTCTCTCTCTTTCCTTCCTTTTTTTCTCTTCCTCCTCCTCCTCTCTCTCTCTCTCCCTCTCTCTCCCCCCTCTCTCGCTCTTTTTCTTTTTCTGTTTACTTCTAAACTTCTTCCAACTCTTGTTGCAAAATGTTCTCTTGGTTTGGATTCTTTAAACAGTTGTTTTACGATGGAATAGCGATAGTATTTTCTGCAGTGTCTTACTTTTCTCAATTTTTTTATCATATTATAGTATATTCTTTCTTTCCTTCTACATAACTCAGTGGTCGCTTTTTTTTTATTGTAGTATTCATTTTTGTTACTTGTTGATTTTATGTAAATATTTGTGTCCTTGCTTTATCTTTCTGTCTTATCTATTTACATTCTTCATCGAACTATTCCGACAAGTAAATCTTACATAAAAGGTACACTCCGATTTTTTTGTAACTTGGTATACATAAAAAATATTTAGATCATGTTTTTCCATTTTTGGCTGTTTTTTGTTTTAAAAATAGTTCATCCTCTTTCAATTTTCTCTCTCTTGTCGTCCAGCATTTTCTGGTTCGCGGATTATGAATATGAAGTCAAATATGTAAAATTATTTGTTTAAATAATAAAATATTTAAACAAAATATCTAAAAAATAAAAAGTTTCATATCGAATTTTGTAGTTTTGTCGAGTCTGCACATCTGATTTCATATTTATAATCCATGATCTAGAAAACGTCTATATCTTGCATTCAGTTTTGTTTCTTATGCGTTTTTTTTTCTTTTTATGCTTATTAATAACGGAAAGGAGAAAATTGAAGGAGAATGAACTACCTTTGAAATTAAAGAAACATACAAAAATGAAAAGATATGACCTACATAATTTTATTTCGAGAAGGATAATAACGTCGTGTTATTAGTTTATTTTTTAAAAACCATTTGAAAGTAACAAAAATTATTTTAAGATTTTTATACGCGAACACCCACTTTTCATTGCATAAATTTATAGCTCATCTTTAGAGTTCTCCAAAATGTTATAATAAAATGTGTTTGTGTAAAATATTTTTTGAGTTGTAAGGCTTGAAAATTACACTATTGCCGGTATTAGTATTACCTAAGGTATGCCGCGTGAAAGTTGCACGATTGGATTTATATCTGCGTTGCGCGTACGCATGTGCGTGTGCGTGTGTGTGTATATAGCAGAAATAAAGGCCCTTCAGTTTGTTACTCCCGTAATATTTATCGACTCTAAACCCTCTCTGCTGTGTTTTGTGTACTGTTTTTATTTTTGTTATTGAATATAAAATTTTTATTGATTTATTTCCATATCTTAGTCGAAAAGTTGATTTTAGGTCGTCAAAAACTCACCTTTTAACGTTATCTAAAGAGCATTATGAGAAAGTGGAACTTGCTAATAAAATTCTTCATACGATAGGCTAAGTACGCAGAATAAGCATATCTCAGGAATTTTTTGTTATATACTCTTTGGCAAGATGTACAACGCTCAAGGTTTATGCTAGTTATTTGCTTAGCTATGTATAGCTAAGTAGAGTACATCAAACTAAACTTGATAGCCCTATACTGTTTTACAAGATTTGCAATATTCACTAAAGTAATAATTAGAGAATATCAGTATGTGCATGCGTAATTAAATATATGGAAAGTGACAGAATCTTGTAAGCTTAATTTCGTGACAGATATTTTGAATCTGTTAATTTCCTGGTAATGACGGGCAATGTGTGTGATGTTGACTGGCATTTTGGCGTTCACACGTCACTCATTGCTAAAAAATCGTCAATAATTATAATTTTATCTTTGATATGATCTTATTAGTATAGAACTCGTCTTATCGTTTTCATGTTTCTCCCTCTTCCGTCCCCTTTCCTCTCCCTCTCTCTTTCTCTTTCTTCCGTTCCTTTACTTTTTAATAACACAAGATCACAAAATGAAAGTATTTTATTCCGGAAAAGAGACCAACTGTTTTTTACGTATCTTGATGTGCTGAAAGAATCCGTTTCTCAAAAATTCATATTGTCACATTTATGAGATACACATAATAAGAGGGTTCAAAATCATAATTTACATCGCAAATTAAAATAACGCAGATCATAAATTCCTATCTATATAGAACCACAATTGTAAACCAAACTGGGTGTCCTTTGAACCTTCAACCCATAAACCTCAAACCCATAGACTCCAAACTCAAATATTTTTGAAAGCAAGATTTCGAAATAATCCGACCAGTGAAGGCAAGATCTGGAATTAATCCGGCCAATGAAGGCAAGGCACAGATAAACTATAAAACTATAAAAGAATCATCGAATCCATGTTATTGAACTAGAACAAATTAAGATATGAATGTGATCTTATGAATGTAAAATTGCATTCTTTCCATTCTTATCTCGACTACTTTCCCGAAAATCTAAGACACAATAGTGAAGAACAGGCGATTTCATCAAGACCTAAAGGAAATTGAGAGAAGATACCAAAGTAGATAGGACGAAAATATAATAGCAGATTACTGTTGGTTATTGAAAAGAGACACAAGAAAGAAAATGATGCATAAAAGAAAAACAATCTGAAGATTATTTGAAGAAAAAAAAGTACCGCGACCGCGCACAAAAAAAGTAAAAAAATAAGAGGTTGGTGAGATTGTTAGTTTATCTGTGTCTTGTCTTCATTGACTGGATCATTTCGAGATCTTGTCTTCAAGGGTATGAGTTTGAGACGTATGGGTTTGGGATTTATGGGTTAAAGGTTCAAAGAATTTCGTTTGATTGGTTTACAGTTTATGATTGTGATTCTACGTAGATAGGAATTTATAATCTACGTTATTTTAATTTGCGATGTGAATTATATGATTTTTAACCTTCTTATTATGTGTATCTCATAAATGTGACATAATACAAGTTTTTGGGAAACGGATTCTGTTTCAGCACATCAAAATATGTAAGAAACAGTTGGTTTTACTTCCAGAACAAAATATATTTTTTAGTCTGTGGTCTTGTGTAATTATTATGGACTTCAAAAAATTTTCTTGTTTATTACGATGCAGTATGTTTTATGTTTATAGGGTGTTGTAGCGAGCATTATGTCCTTAATTATGAGATAATTTGTGTAACAATCTTAGGCAATATATTCGTTAAAAACATACATTACATTGCACTCATGCAATAACATCAGGAAACATGAAGAATATTTTTACAAAATACGAGCAATATAAATTACGTGTATGTGTGTGCGTGCGTGTACGCGTGTGTGCGTGTGTGTGTGTAAATTACATACATACATATACGTGTATATGTAATTTATTACAAGTATTTGTTCTATTACTGTATAATATATATTTAACTATATGAATTCACATTCGTATGTGGTTTCAGGCAAAAGGATGTTCCATCGCAAAAGTGGCAAGATGTTCCAGAGAGCAAAAAGTTGCAATCCAACGTCTTCGTAGATAGCGACGAGGATGACGACAATGAGTTAGAAGAGAGACTGCAACGCGCGGCCCTTGAGAAATCCTTGAATATACGCAAACAGATGCAGCGTGAACTCGCCGAAAAAAGGGCAACACCAGCGCAGCCGATGTCTGCACCGACACCTCCACCGCCATTGCCCAAAGAGTCACCGATGCCAAAACAGGCACCTGTTAAATATCCTACGCCACAGCCACAAAATAAGTTCCAGTCGTACAAAGATCCGTCTTTATCCGTACCACAAACCACACCCTCTAAATTTGGCTCCAGTAACAATTTGGGTGGCAAATTTCAACCAATTGGTCAGAACAGTGGAACCGGTCATCTGTCGGAACCACCGCGCCCGCCAGCGTCGACAAAGAATCAAAATCAAGCCAAAGGTCCAAGAACCGATTCTGATAGCGAAGTTGAGCGTCAGCATCGACAGACCCCCAAGAAACGCGATTCGAGTAGCAGAGGTGGGGTAAATAAAAGAATGAGCAGAGATCGCCCAGCGAAACGATCTCGTAGTAGATCTCGCAGTGCCTCTAGCTCAGGCTCGTCGAGGTCTCGATCGCCAAGGCGAAGCCGTTCACGTTCATATTCAAACCGAAGATCCGGAAGTTATGAAAGAAAATACAGCAGATCACCCTCGGGCACGTACAGCAGATCACGATCAAGGTCACGATCCAGATCATACACGAGAAGTCGCAGTCGCAGTAGATCAGGCGATAGGGGTTACTATCGCAAGAGACAATTTCGGCCGTATAATAATCGCGGTACATATTACAAGCCGCGTTTTCAAGGATTCAACAATCCAAACCATCGTGGCGGCGGTAATTTCCAGAATCGGAATCGCTTCTACAATAACCAACATAACAATCGTTTCGGTAACCGACGTGGTGGCGGCTTCAATAATCGTGGTGGCGGTCGCGGTCGCGGCAATCGTGGTGGTAGATTCTTCCACGGTAAGCAGGGTTTCCGCGATTTCCGTGACAGGCGAGACTTCAGAGATCGGCGTGCAACGTCACGCGACCGTTATAGCGATCGCAGTTACTCACCTGATCCTATGCGAAAGGTTGATGAAGCGAAAGAAAAGATAAACAAGATGCTCGAGGGTGGCGACGATGTTGAACATCAACAAGGTAGCGGTAGTTCAACTGTACCACCCAACAAGAGACAAGCCGGGCCCTTGAGTGAGGGTGAAGAAAGGGACGATGATGACTATGAGAGATGGGGAGAGGGAGAGGGGGGCGACGCAACTAACAAGGTTGGTTAGGTTCCGCGTAGGCTTTCGTGAATGAATAGGCAATCTTCTTCATGATGATCATGATAATCTGGATGATGATAAGCGAAGGAATAGTTGATGAGAATAATGATGACGGTGGTGATGGTGATGATGATGACGATCAGCCACGCGCGAGGAAACTCGAGTCAGGGGCCAACTAAGTCTCGTTTGTTGCCAGAGTGAGGAGGTTGGACCCGTCAACGATAACCTGGAGGGCAAGGAGTACTTCATTGAGCGCATGAAGCAGCGAAGCAAGAATGTTTTAATGCAGAGAGCCATTGCAGCTAAGATTTGGTAGATACCGCTGTCGTCGCCACCGTCGCACTACTTCTCTGTTTCTCCTTCGTCTGTGATATAGTTTTTCTCAATCTATAGTCAACGACGCTCGACCGATCACGTGAGACACACCTACACTTTCGTAGAATTAGTACCGCTCATTCTTCTCTCTCTCTCTCTCTCTTTCTCTCTCTCTCTCTCTCTCTACCTATCTCTCTTTTCTCTCTCTCTTTCTCTCTCTCTCTCTCTCTCTCTCTCCCCCCCTCTCTCTCTCTTTCGTCGAACTTGTCTAAATGATTTAATTCACATGTAGCAATAATTAGGTCTTTTAATGCTGTTTTGTTAATATGCGATAAGCGCTCAATGACATTACACAATTTGCGAGTGGCTTTTCATCATCATGCGTTATCAGAAAAAAATATCGGCTTTTTTGTTTTATGCAACCTTTATTTATGTACAAGACAGATATATATTCCTTAACTCATATTATTAAGATATCTTTAATATGTCATAATATACGTTTTTTTTGCTACTATTTTCGACTGTATGCATATATAATATACTCTCGAAAATCGTAGTCACTACGTGTTAAAGCATATATACCCGTCTGTGTACAATGAATTGAATTTAGTACATATTAAAGAAGGAAGTCTGCGTTGACATTGAATGAGCGTCCAAGCATGATCAATAAAACGGGGAAGATTACGTATTTCTATTTTGTAAAATAATCACTGCGATTCATTCAAATGCCTAAGCAGAACTTTCATTTCGCTTGTATCTTAATATTAAAGATAAAACCCAGCAATGCAGAACACTTATGTACAAGTAATGTCTCTCTGGTTTATATCTTCGATTTTCCATAAAACTGTGAAAAACGCAAATATGCGATTATAATCTCTATTATAAACTATTGTTTTAAGTCATATTAGAAATAGAATAAAAATATTCATGTATGTTATATGTAAACGATATTGCTGTATAATTGAAAATCCCAAATACATCTAAAACAAATCTGCAAAGCTTGTTATTACTAGCCAATTCTATATACGATCATGAACATATAGAAGTAATTTTTACGTAAATGTAAGTTGAACGTATTCGATAATAAAATTATACCATTAGCTAGTTTATGCCAATCAACGCCCTCGAATTAACGTTTTGTGGCAAAACCGGCGGTGAAAGCAAATAATCTCATTACATGGAAGCTTATCTATAAGCAGAGAGGAACGTGAGAGCGGCCAACACGGCGTTTTCGGCGACGATTTTCTGCACTGGGAAAGGGCGCCATCTGCATCCATTTTGAGAGAGGAACTACGATGCTACATCCACTTTTAGGTTTCGGCGGTAAAACCTGCATGTGGTAGCAGTCCGTGCTACATCCATTTTCAGGTTTATGTCCATACTACAATCATAATAGCGTACTTGATAAGCACGATCTCGCACATTGTTACGCGTTTATAACACGCATTAACATGTTAACATGTGCAAAAAAAAAGAATTGACATTGTGTATGATTAATATCATGAAGATCATACGAAGTGTCCGGTAATTAGCTGCCAACCCGAGGTGTGAGGGTAGATTGGGTTGAGACAAACATAAAAGTCCCATACCGTTTTGCGAGATTCGCAATAATTATCGAATTATTAACACGTTCACGACAATCAATAAATCCATTGGTTCACTCTAAAGGACGCACAATTTATTTTTTAATATATTGCTTCTTTGCGTTTATTTTATAACAAAAGGCTTTGCTTTCATTTTATTCAATGAATTTTTCATGAAAGAGATGCACTGAGTGTTATAGTTTACGTTACATATAATATAGATTTTCGTACGCGCATCTCATTCACACGCCGTCAGGAATCGAGCCCTTACCAGAGAAGAACGTGAGAGCGGCCAACACGGCGTTTTCGGCGACACCGATTTTTCGCACTGGAAATGGGCCCCATCTGCATCCATTTTGAGAGAACTACGATGCTACATCCACTTTTAGGTCTTGGTGGTAAAATCTGCATGTGGTGGCAGTCCGTGCTACATCCATTTTTAGGCGGTTTATGTCCGTGCTACAACCATAACAACATATTTGACAAGCACGGTCTCGCACATTGTTACGCGTTTATAACATGAATCAACATGTTAACATGTGCAAAAAAAAAAGAATTGACTTTGTGTATGATTAATATCATGAAGATCATACGAAGTGTCCGGTAATTAGCCAACCCGAAGTGTGAGGGTAGATTAGGTTGAGACAAACATAAAAGTCCCATACCATTTTGCGAGATTCGCAATAATTATCGAGTTATTAATGACAGAAATCTGAGGAGTAAAAGCACGCCGACATAGATGATTCGAAAAGCGTTGCAGTTGCTCAGGGCAGCGATCATGAATCTTTTCCCTAGCGTGAATTAATAAAAAGTGAAAGACTTTTTGTGAATTAGTGAAAAATGAAAAATTTTATATGAATTTGTGAAAATCGAAACATTTCACACGACAATTAAGTCGTTCAACATGACAGTTGCGCGTTCTGGATAATTCAATGAATACCAAAGAAATCAAATTGATCAAAATAATAATGTCTTTGTAGTCCGAAGGATATTACGTGACACGCAAAATCCGTTTGATATAATATCCAAAGAAAATGTTTCAAAATATGTATGTACAGGTAATATAAACCTTATGCACCGACGAGATATACTATAAAGACTGATGACCTTACGGGATTTAGCGTACCAGAGAAATTTCCCTGGTGAGGCACTCGGGTGAAAGAGACCGTCTCGCATTTAGCGCAGTAAAATTTAATGGAAACTAATACTTTTCAATCCTTTTCTTCGGATCAAAAAGATTCAGAAATCAGACATATTCAAAATGTCAATACTTTTTAATACGTTTCAATTCGACATTTTATACAGAAAAGTAGGACGAAGGGAATGGGATGCGAGCAACGATACATCATGCGTCCCCAGACGTGTCAAATCGTTTATTATAGAGGAGACTTTGATACGGCAACATGTATTCGAATATTTAATCGTCCCATGGACCACTTATATATAATAAAAAAAAAATTAACGCGAATAAATGAACGATTCGTATCAATTTTTCCTTTTCTTATAGAGCAATGAAAGAGTAAATCAGTACCGAAAATCGAATATCGATTAATACCATAAATCAGTGTCAAAAAATTGTCCAAATGCAATGACAATTTGTTCTCATTTTTCAGGTACTTACCCCTCTAATCTTATTCAACAAATTAACTCGAATAAACGAATGATTCATATCAATTTTTCTTGTCTTATAAAAGAAAAGAGAGAATAAATCAGTACTGAAAATTGAAGACTGATCAATATTTAATTTATTCATCAAATTAACGCGGTTAAATGGACGAGTCGTATCAATTTTTTTTTCTTGTAGAGGAATGAAAGAGTAAATCAGTACCGAAAATCGAATATCGGTCAATACCAGAAATCAGTGTTAGAAGATTGTCCAAGTGCAATGACAATTCGTTCTCATTCCCGAGTCTTTCCCGAATCGAAATATTAATTCTACATTGATCCTGCAAATTGCATCCAATTTGAAAAATCAATGTAGAATATCTAGGTGCGCAATAGTGAACAAGCTTTGTCCTACCTGAACGTTACATCTGGCTACTCTCGCAGTCTCGCCCATGATGAGTCTTCAACAGCGACGTATTCCGCAGTTATTTAATACTCGTTTATTACGATAATATATATGTACTTAATCCTTATATTCTTAATTTAAATGAGCAATTTTTGTTGATTTTGATTATATATTCGCTTAACAGCGCAAGAAAGAGAATAAAGATAAAAACGTAAATAGAACTGCCTTTGTTAGAACTGCGCGTGAGATAAATATATAAGGATTAAATAATCATATGAGAATTAGAGGAAATGGGGGACGAAAAACACTTTTTATTCTCATCATTCTTAAAGTTCTTTTTTCCTTTTTTCTTCTCTTTTTTTTCTTTTCTTTTTTCTAATGAGAATGATGAGAATTGTAGCTCTTAAAAGAGCTGAAGCTGCAAAAAGACAACGGTTATGTCTAATAATGCTGTTTCACTAATAGAGATTTTAATTCTGATTCGGTACAATAAGAAAGATAAACAAGAATGAGAAACGGATATTCTAGCAGATTCTAAACGAAAACAGCAATCTGAGCATTATTAGACGAATAAAAATCAACACTTGTAAAATTTATATCAGATTCTAAGATCATTATTCATAGTTTTTTTTAAATTATGTGCAATTTTTCATTGAGAACATAATTAAAAATTTGTATTCATAAACCTTAGCTTGCCTCAGCAACCTTGCTTGAATAGACATTCATATTTTACGAGAAAAGAAAAGTAGAACTCATGTTACGTGAAATTAGTTTAACGAATAATCAAATCTCAAGCTATTTTTCAAATGATAAACTATGAATGCTGATCTAATTTCGACTCGGGTATGTCCTTACTTCGAGTAAGGTCCGTTAAAATTAGAAAAATCCTGCGTAATAATAATTACTCGAGGTACCTCGAATACCATACATGATGTATCGCTGTCCTCGGCTATGTCTCTCGGCGCGCTCCGAGTCCTCTCTCCATCCTGACTTCTCGATCCGACGTCCTCCTTCTGGTTACTCCGTCGCAGCACCCCCGGATACTCCATCGTAGCACTGGCGACGACACTGACTCTAGCTCTAACACTCGCGCAAGTAAAATTCGGGGACAAAGAAACGCGTATTAACCGACCTGCTCTGCGTCGCGGCATGCGCGTCGTTCGTCGGCCCGAGGCGCAATGTCCTTTCCGCAATCACGGAGTCATATATAAGCGTACGAAAATAAACAATCGGGAAGGCACGGTTACCCCCCACCTTGCCGATCAATGTTAATGCCTGCGTCGTCCGTTAGCTGAAAATGAAAATAACTCGTGTTTTCAAAGCATGCCTGAGAGAGAGAGAGTCGCTTCAAACTTCACAATAATTATTTACGTCTGTTCCAAAAATCATATTACGCTGAATTCAAACTGTCTCTATTTTGACATGACATACACGAGATCTGCGATCACATCATTGATCTTTCTTTGGACAAGAAAATCCTGAGAGGAACGCTGTTCGAGAATATCACATTTTATGTTTCAGGTGCCTTGCAGATTATCGAATCCGATGTAACAGATCAGGGAAAGTATGAATGCGTCGCTATGAATAACATGCGTGGGCACGGAGTACTCCAAGTCAATCACGTTATACGTGAAACGTACGTATATTTAATAATATATAAAACTTACCTTTTTAAACAAAAAGGTAAAATAAAAGGCGCCAAGTACAAGCGCAACACGTATTGTGTTATTTTTAGAAGTATCAAACTCAAATTATTTTTTTTATTGTATATATGTGTACATGAGTTTTTACAAGTAAAACTTATAACTATAATAAAACTCTGCAACACGTTTCTACTGTACAAAAGAAGTGATATATTAGAACAGTAGCGCCAACTGAGAAATTCCGACTTCTTATTCCCGGAAAATTCGTCATCAATACGTCAAAACGAAGGGCAAAAAGTGTCGTCGCTCGCAAGTCGATCAACACAATCGGCGCGATGTAAACATTGCGGGCCTCGGCGGCGGTTGAAGCAAGAGAGACTTGCCCTTGGGCATCTTTTCTTTTCTCGAAGGTTCCGGGACAACGAGGGAAATGCGAGGAGGCCTTTCAACTGTACGCGACATTGATTTACTATTTATTGATCACTGAAAATAAAGAAAATTATTCTGTCGAAGCATCGGATATTTGTTAGCTTTATGTTAATTAAGAGGAATGTGTACGATTAGAAAATATGTTAGCAACTAATTGTACAGAATGTCAAAGTTGTTGTAACGCGTTTTCGGAGAATAATTAAGGGTCATGGTAGCGTTAAAGAAGTGGAATTTCATCTATGCGAATTTGTCTCGTTCTTATTAAATGTTAGATTATCCGCTGCGGACAATAACTCTTCTACTTTTCATCTAATTTCAATGATAATTAAATAACATTTAATTGCATTCGTTTGGCTTTTTTTATTTCGAAAATAAAAAAATAAATACCAGGGTGAGATTTCACCCATGACATTACAACATGATTTTCTTTGATGCTTTTTTAAAAGTTCAAATATTTCGTCGACTCGCGGGATATCTTATAATCGGAGTCTCCGTCGCGTTACATTAACATGTATGCTCCTCCGAGCGGAATCAAATGCTAACGGCCATTGTCAGTGGCCATTGTCAGTGCCACGCAGCGAATGTCGGAGCGGACGGGATGCTGAATATGAGAAGCAGGACGAAGGGAACGGGACGCGAGCAACGATACATCATGCGTCTCCAGACGTATCAAATCGTTTATTATACAGGAGACTTTGATCGATAGAGATATGATGTAGAGGATTTAATAATTAATATGTTACTTTTATTTTCCCTGCTCCCCCATCGCTCTTTTTAAAGACTTGCGGACAAGTCCTGGCATAGAGATATAACTATGTTGCAGCACGGAACATAAACCGCCTGATAGTGGATTTAGCACGGACTTCCACACATGCAGATTTACCACAAGACCTAGCAAAGTGGATGTAGTCATCGGAGTTCTCTCATAACTGGATGCAGAGGGGCCCATTTCGCAGTGCGAAAAATCGGTGTCGCCGAAAACGCCGTGTTGGCCGCTCTCAGCTTCCTCTTTGCCCTTACACTCGCTTATGGAGGCTTGACACCGTGTCCAATGTCCGCACAGATGTCTATATTATAACTAGATTGCTTAACTGTTCCTCCAAAGAGCTGTGTCCGCCCATTGTCCGTTCGGCCATGAGAAGACCGCAAGAAGAAATTGGCGGGCGGATGTGGTGTTATGTAGTGGTGATATGTAAACACCCGATCGCGTATGTAGTAGTGGCGTGATGTGACACCTGATGTGTCTACTACTATTTATGTTAGTAAAACTGCAAATCTACAAACGCCGAATAAATCTACAAACGACGATAATGCCGAATAAGTAATTGTAAATTTAAAGAAAATACGAACAAAAAAGAATATCAATTTTAAAGATGTGTGTATTAATAAGGTGTTGCTAATCTAAGTGGTTTGGTAAACGGTTAAACCATTAAAGTTGAATATATCACAGTTCAAATATGTCAAAGTAAATTTGTATTAATTTTTTACATACATATTAAAAGAATAAAATGCAACTTATGTGTTATTAAATAATATTAATTTTGTAAATTTGTGTTTGTTACTTGCAGGATTTCTATCTTTCGTTTTGTTTTTTGTAAGTGAACCATTCTAATATTAATAAATTAATAATATTAACATATGTTTAAGTTGCAAGATAACCCTCACATATTTACAAACCTCGAACATTTATTATATATAATAATTATTCTACTTACTTAAATAAGTGATATCCTTTTTTATTCGTATTATTGCAATTAACAATGCAACATGTACTTGGCAATTATCTCGTTTATATATTTGCAAGTGTTACTATATAAATAGCAGCAGATTACGACCACATCCAAGTGTAGACACATCAGGTAATGCACATACTTACAGTACAGCACACTAACAGCACGCATCGGATACTCACGTACGCACTACAACACACACCGCCGCATGTTTTTGGCGGTCTTCAGTGGCCGGAACCGGAAAATAGGCGGGACACAGCTCTTGTATAGGTCAAAGATCGAGGTTAGCAATTTAGTATAGTATAGACATCTGTGAATGCCCGACATACGACGTCCGATATCCAATAGGAGACATCTTCTAAATGAGATTCCAATTCTTCTACTTAGTTTATTCTCTTATTGGTTATATAATTATGCGTTGCAAAAGTTTGTGCCTGTTTGCTCATATGCCTCGAACACGCTTTATGTCCAAACACCCTATCTTAATACGCCTATATTTCTATCAAAAAGTTTCGGCTAAAATATGTATTACTACTTACTCAGTGTTACTAATCTACAGAAATTTAATTTGAGTTACCTAGAGATTTTCGTCGGTACCAACGCTATCCCCTCCCTTTTTATGGAAATCGTCGGGTAACCTTCAATAACAATTGTACAAGCAAATCCCTGTTTATATGCAAAACAAATATTATAAAGATCACATACAAGAACATAAAAGAAATTAAATGGGAAGCGATTGGTAAAACTTAGACCAAAAAGCTACAAGCTTACTACACCTATTGTAGACGCCGGCCTTAAGCCTCTCTGTTCCGTTTGTCTGCAAACTGCTGAACTGGTGCAACAAGTTGGAAGTGAGAAACCTTACGTTTGTTCACCTTTTAACTTAATGACCAGTTCAGCAGTGCAGACAAAACGAACAGGCTATTGCCTATACCAGGAGAAAATGAAAGCGGCACCGGCCGTATTTCGGGGGATACGGCCTAGGGCCGCATTTTTAGATACGCCAAATCTGAATGACAAAAATGCGCCTAAGAACTAAACGCGTCCGGCTAGTAGCGCACATTTCACGGTGATAAAAGTAAAATGCGCCTAGGTTCGTGTCCCGTACTTAACTTCCATGCAAATGGATAGTAGTATAGAACAAAAAGACAGACGACAGACAATCGTTCCGTGTACTTTGTCTCACTAACTGAGCGGCGCGCGGAGTAACACACGAAGGCGAGGTAGCAGCGATCTTATCGCTAAGCGAACATTCTCCGGCTTTTCTCTTTCATCTTTTCAACGCTCCAGAGACTATATCAAAAGAACGCGGTAAGCGTCTCGTGTCAACGGGAACGTGCGAAGCGAGGAATTATTTTGTTTTTCACGCACAGCCGAGTAGCACATGGGAGAACTAAGATCGAGGCGTCGCCCCCTTAGTTAACTTCTGTTTCTTTCCCGCTTCGTGTCCTAGCTAATTGACTGCGTGAGCCGCGAGTTTTTCTCGCTACTCCTATAACCTCGCTCTTTCTCTCACGATCTCTCGCTCGTTCTTCTTTCTCTCCTCGCGCACTTGCTCGGTCGCG